>NC_056739.1:1957744062-1957831562 GCF_019279795.1 Protopterus annectens
TCTGACAGACTAGCCCCTTAGTTATACAACTCAGGAATGGTAAAACTTCCCCTAATGATGCAGAGATTAGGGTAAATGCATATGTTCTGGGTCGATAAAGTATGCTTCTTTCTTTATTTTTTTTAATTTACCTTAGTTAATCTTTTTTGCTGCAATTCTTATGGGAAGCTCTAATGAGATTCTCCACATCTGGGGGGCAATGAGGGTTCCTGGCTAACAAGGGAAATAGAGAAACCAAACAGTTAGATTGAGGGATCAAATGTCCTGTGAGATAAGGTGAGATAACAAGTATAGCTCTGATGAAAAGAGAACGGTTTTACATGCACACAAAGATAGCAGCATCTGTTGTAACTGTTGTCTTTTGAATCAGCTTAATAAAGAGAGATCTGACTGACAACTTCTAAGGATCGGTCCCCCAATATAGGCTTTTCTTGATGGCTTTGGGCAATGTGATTGGGTGAAATAATGATTGGTAATTTTCATCCCACTGATTCTGAAGGGTTCACTGCAGAATCCTCAATTTTAAGCCTGCCAAGTACCACCACTTGAATGGCAGCTGCTATCAAGCCCAGCACCTTTAGGACACTTGCTGCTGATGGCTTATCCTAGAAGAGCAATTATAGCACCTCTTCTACTATTGGCTGAGGAACTCTGCTGAGGTTAACTTGCCAGCTGTTTCAATATGTTGGTGTGACAGCCTATGAATATCAGGTCCTGGGATGGTTGTAAGGTGGATTTGGTCACATTGATAGTAATCCCCAAAGACAGACAGATATGGATCAAGTACTGACTTGTGACCACTAAGCACTCCAGTGAAGTGGATGCCAGAAGCCAATCGGTCAAGTATGGAAAAAAGTACAGTTTTGTACCTACCATAAATGTAGATGTTCGAGGATTCCCTTGCTGCAGTCCTGACAATTGGGTATAGTCCGCGTCCCAGTCGGCCCGAATACCAGAGTATAAGGCTGACGTCGGTCATGGCGCCTTAGACTGACGTCAGTACGTCAGGGTACTAATGCGCATGACCGGCGTCATTTCCTCAGTCTTTTCTTGCCCCAGATGTCAGAAGACCCAAAAAGACAAGTCCCAAAACAACCTGCACCAAAAAAAAAAACATGTACAATATATACAGTAATATATACAAAAAATATAAGCATGTAAACTCACCTACACAACCACCCTGAAACACAGAGGGAAGGAGGGAGGTAAATTGGACTGCAGCAAGGGAATCCTCGAACATCTACATTTATGGTAGGTACAAAACTGTACTATGTTCTTCGTCTTCCCTTGCTGCAGTCCTGACAATTGGGTAGAATCCCAAAGCAGAGGTAAGGGAGGCTGGCAAATTATAAAGTAGCAGGAGCTGACAACATGCCTTGTAAAACAGCTGTGGCAAAACCAGCTCTAGTCTTAGAGTAAATAGGCAGGTGATAATGCCTAGAGAAAGTATGCACTGAACTCCAAGTAGCTGCTTCCAGAATATCCTTAGTTGCCACCCCCCTTAGAAATGCTGTTGAAGTGGCAGTAGCCCTAGTGGAATGAGGCCTAATCCCAGCTGGAACCTCTTTGCCATGATGGGAATAACAAAATGCAATGCAAAAGCCAATCCACCTAGAAATAGTTTGTTTTGACACAGGCTTGCCCTGTGAACTTAAAGCAAAAGAAACAAGTAACTGCTGAGACTGCCTAAAATCTTTAGTCCTGCTCAAATAATAACGCAATTGCCTGTGTACATCTAAAGTGTGCAAAATCTTTTCCCCTTTATTTTGAGGATCTGCAAAAAGCGTAGGCAAATGAATAGTTTGGTTTAAAGCCACACTAGAAACCACCTTAGGCATAAAGGAAGGATTAGTACGTAATGATACCCTGTCCTTATGGAAAATCAAAAGGGCTCTACTGCCATAAGGGCCTGCAACTCAGACACCCTTCTTGCAGAAGTAATAGCCAACAGAAAAGCAGTCTTCCATGACAAATATTTCAATTCAGCAGTAGCTGCAGGCTCAAAAGGTTGTAGAGTAAGTTTTCCAACACAAAATTGAGATCCCAAGCAGGAGTAGGAGCTCGGGTCTTATATTCTTTGCCCCTCTAAGAAACTGCTTGAACAAAGGATGCGAAAACAAAGGTGGGTCACAATCATAGTGAGCTGAAATTGCTGCAGCATGAATCTTTATGGAAGAGAAAGACAAACCTTTGTCCAATAATTCAGTAAGATATTGAAGAGCCACACTCAAATTAGGCTCTGAAATCTCCAAATTCTTTGCTGTACTCCAAAATAAAAATCTCTTCCATTTTTCTCTCTCCTAGTACTAGGCCTTCTAGCTTCCATAATCACATTTAAAACTTGTTGAGGAAGCTGAGACCTACCATGCTTCAACCCAGAATATGCCAAGCTGTGAGATGAAGAGATTGAAGCTTGACATTGAGCAGATGACCGTCCTTCTGAGATAACAGATGAGGAATCAGAGGTAAAGGCCATGGAGGCTTCTTTACAAGACTCCTTAGAAGTGGGTACCAGTGTTGCGAGGCCAATCTGGAGCTATCAAAATCATCCTTGGCCTGTCCTGTCTGACCTTTAGTAATACCTTTGGAAGAAGAGGTAGAGGTGGAAAGGCATAGACATGAAGGTTTTTCCAACTGAAAGACAGAGCATCCACTTTCCAAGCTGTGTGATGAAACCCCTTTGTGCAATACTTTGGCAGCTGGTGGTTTAGTGGAGAAGCGAACAGATCTATGTCTGGAGTTCCCCATGACACTGTCAATTTCTGAAATACATGAAGATCCAGTTTCCACTCGTGGGGATCCATGATTTGTCTGCTTAATACATCTGCTAGGGAGTTCTGTGCTCCTGGCAGAAACCTTGCCTGAAGAGTCAGTTGCAGGCTTAACGCAGTCTCCCATAAAATCATTGCCTGCCTGCATAGAGGGTAAGAATGTGTTCCCCCTTGCTTGTTGATGTACCACATGACAGTTGTGTTGTCTGTCAGAATCAACACCTGCCCTGGAAGAAGTAACTCCTTGACCGCCATCAATGCAAACTGGACTGCTAACATCTCCTTCATGTTGATATGTAGATGCTGTAGTCTGGCAGGCCACTTGTCTTGTATCCACTTTCCATTTAGATGAGCTCCCCAAGCAGTGTCCGAGGCATCTGTCGTTAAAATCTGACTCGCCTCTGGCCGGGTCACAGAGAGTCCCTTGTTTAGGTGACATTCCTGAGCCCACCACAAGAATTCCTTTTGAAGGCAAGGTATTATTTGAATGACAGTGTCCAAATCTTGGCAGTGCTGTGTCCATACATTTTGAGATACCATTGCAGCTTCCTCATATGCAGTTTGGCATTGGGAAGCACCAGAATACAAGATGCCATGAACCCTAATGCTTGAAGGACTGTCCTTGCAGTCAGCACGGACTGATGAGATAGTTGATGGAAGTAAAGTGACAGACTCTGTTGTTTGTCCGGGGTTGAAAGGCCATCTGGGCTGCTGTATTCAGTCTCACACCCAGAAAGCACATGTCTTGAGAGGGTACTAGACTGGACTTTATTTCGTTCACAGAATACCCTAGGCATCTTAGCACTGCTATGACATATTCCAGATGCTGTAGAAGGTGTTCCTTTTCTTGAGCCAGAATCAGGCAGTCGTCCAAGTAAGGATAAATTTGAATGCCTTGAAGCCTGAAGTAAGCTATCACTGGAGCCAGAACCTTTGTGAATACTCTGGTAGATAAGCCAAAGGGCAATGCAGAGAACTGATAATGAAAATCTCCAGTTGAAGATACTTTCTGCAACTTAGCCTTATGGGCACATGAAGGTAAGCTTCCTTGAGATCCAAAGTTACCATCCAGTGATCCTTGCCCAGCAGAGGTAACAGTTGCTGTAACGTCAACATCTTGAACTTGGGAATGTCCAGATAAGTGTTGAGGATAGATAAATCCAAAATTGGTCTCCACGTGTTCCCCTTCTTTGGTACTAGGGAATAAAATCGAAGCCCCTTTCTGACACAGGGACTGGCTGAATAGCCCCTATCTGGAGTAACTGAGAAACTTGCTTGTGAGCCTCTTTTCTTTGTGGAGGAGGAACATCTGGCATGCCTTTGAAAAGGGGCATTGTGTGGAAATAAAATCTGTACCCGTGATGAATGATATCCAGCACCCATCTGTCTTGAGTGATTAAATCCCAATTTTCTTTGAAAAGAGACAATCTTCCTCCCAAAGGAGCTGCCAGGAGTCCACTGGCAGCTGAAAAGGCAGGTCATTGGTTCTGCTACGAAGGACTGACCCCTGCCCTCACCAGAAGTCTGAGCAGGTGAACTGTCTGATCTAAGCCTCCTTGAGCCCTGCCCCTACCACGTCTAGACCTACCCCTAGACTGGGAACCATAAGCAGGATATGTCCACCCCTTAGCAGGCCAATTTCTACTAAACTTCGAGGCTGCACCTGAAAATCTTTAACAGTCTGCATAGACTTAGCTTTGTCCTCCATTTTCTTTAAAACTGCTTCCACAGGCGGTCCAAACAACACATCAGACTGTAAAGGAGCATCCAAAATCCTGGTCTTAACATGCTCAGCTAAATTCTGATCCTTCAACCATGCATGTCTGCGAAGAACAGAACTAGTAGCAGCCACCGAACAGCATCAAAACCACACAAAAGAATGCTTACCCACTTGTTCAGACACATGAACCAAATCCAGCAATTCTTTACACTCAATACCTTAAGCATCCACCTTAGATTTCAATTGTGAAAGGAGATAATTCTGATATTTCAGCATATGAAATTGACAATTCAACGCCCTCATGGCTAGAGTGGAAGAAGTATACTTTCTTACCCCACCTATCCAAAGCCCTTGCCTCTTTATCAGAGGGTACAGGATTTTTAACTTAACACCTTTAGGCCCCTGAGAAACAGTTTCTGGGTCGCCCTGGGACTCTTAAACAAATACTTATGAGCTTATAATACCTATCAGGCTTAACAGGAGCAGGAGGCAAGGAATCAGGGTTCAGAGAAGCCTCTGCAAAACATCCTCCACCACATTCAACACAGGAGGAATAGCTAAGGGCCTATGCTGGGGCAAAACAAAATTCCTAAGCCTTTTCTGGAGTCAGAGTAATCTTGGCCTTCCCATTTGAAGTGCTCCCTCATGGAGTGAAGAGTCTCTGAAAATGAAAAATCCTCAGGAGGAGAAGCTGAAGGAGTGGAATCATCCACATCAGAATCAGAATAAGTAGGAAAGTCTTGCAAGTCTTCCACAGAAGACTCTGAAGCCTGTGAACACTGTTCAAAACTATCAAACTTTCCACCCTAGGCCTCTTATCAGGTGGGGCATAGAACCTCTAATCAGAGTAATCAAATCTTCTGCCATTTGCATATGTTTCTTAGGCACAGAGCCGAAATGCTAGGAGAAGCTTTGGCAACAGAAGGAGGCCCTAACTACCTTGGGAAGAGGGAAGAACAGTTACCTCCTCAGCCTGCATCCTGTAACAGTAAAGTATCTGCCTGAGACTCCATAGAGTGGCAAAACCTCTGGCTCCTGAGCCTTCTAAAGGAGGACTGCGGTTCCTCACCCCTAGACTTCACTGTTTTGTCTAGATGTCCCAAACACTAACCTAGCACAATCAAGCAAATCTAGCACAAGCCCTAAACAAGGTATACACAATGATAATCCCTATGTATCTGCTTCCCACAAGAAATACAGTTATTCACTTTTTCTGACATCCGGTTAAATACTGAGGCAAAAACCAAAATGTTCCAACTCTGTATTCGATCTGAAACTCGGTTTGAAAATCTCAGAACGCCAACCTGCACTCGCAAAATTGCTTCTGCAGCAAGGGAAGACGAAGAACATCCTGTATTCCAAAAAGTTGCAGGTGTGCCACATCCCACATCATTCATTTGGTTAACATAAGGGGAGGGGGGTGCTGTGATAACATTAAATAGCACAATTCAAAAACTATAAGCTCCTACTTTAAAAACAAAAGTACCTCCTGCATACTGTTTTTTTTTTAACTGAAGATAAGCATCCTGAAGGTCCACAGAGCACACTCAGTCCCCTGTCAGAAGGCATGAAAGAAATGACTGTATCATGGAACATTTGGAAAGTCGTCCTCTGAGTTTGCTGAGCTGATTAAGTTCCAGTATCAGCCTGAGGTTCTGGGTCTTTCTGGGCACTAAAAAGAATCTGAAGCAAACTCCAGTTCCCTTCTGGTCCGGCAGAACCTCCTGGATCGCTCTCTCTTGTTGAAGACTGTTTGCATCTCTTTTACTGTTGCTTCTTTCTATAAGGGGAGCACTACTGGATAGCGAGAGGGGTTGGCCCACAGTGTTGTGGAAATGGGAATAAAGCAGCCTCTGGATACAATTCTCCTTATCCAGGAATCACACGTGATGGCCATCCATGCCAAAATGTGTAAGGACAGAAGCCCTCCGAGCTTGGTCTGAAGCTCCCCTCTGCCCCAAGAGTCTCTATCTGGATGTTGTCTTTGTTGCAGCTTCTGAGATCTGTGAAAGCATAAGTTCTCAGCTCCTTTTATGGTTGCTCTGAAATGTGTTTTGGGAAATACTGAACTATTTCAAATGCCATGTCTTAACATCTTGTTCACAAGCAGAAAGCCTGCCTTTGACTAGCTGCCTGAACAACAAGAGTTATCAGATGGGGCAAGAATGAAAGCTACCTTGAAATGGTCGGGAAAATCTGTCAAGCGCAACTAGGCCTATCTCCTCATGGCCAAGTCTAATCCTGCTGCTCCATCTTTTACTTTATTAATTAGATGCATAGACAGAAAAAGTTCTACTCGTAGTAGCTACCAGAGTTTCTAGCTGGGACCATAATTCACCTGCTGTCTTTTGTGCGCAACCTCATCATACTTAACATGTACTTTAAGGCTCTGACTGAAAATGTATTTGACAGAAACATGCTTCCCTAGCCTGCCAATTATCCTGGATTCCTTGTTGGGAAGACAAATGGACTAAGCATCCTCGTGGATATCTTTACTGTTCTACCTGCAGCTACCAACTGTCTCCATCAAAGGTCCTTGCTCCAAAATAATCTGCCCTTGTGGGTACGCAATATTAAATCCGTTTTTCTTGGGATGGGATAGGCTCAGTCATGTCCATCTCTTTCTACACTTTAGAAGAGAACATGTCAACCAGCTTATCTGGAGGGGGTGCTACCTATAAATATGATAGAGGAATTGTAGGCCTACTGCAAGACGTGTTCTTCTAGAGATGGAGGGACTGCTGGTCATAAGCCTCCTTGCTCAACATTTCTAAAATCTCCCTAAAGGATCTTGTGGAGGGGATTTGGGAGAAACTTCTCCTTCATCCAAAAATTTATCGTTGTGGAAAACTCTGAAGGAGAGTTTGTGTTTCCCCTTACACTTCCTATTCCACAGAGGACTAGACAGCACAGCTTCATTGGAACTGGTGATCCCTCCGGTTCCAGCCTATGTATTCCCTCGTCCTGTGATATCCCACCCAAATGTGCAGACTTGTTGAGGTCTTGGGGTGGAATCAGTGCCGCTGTAGCGATAAGCACAAAGGCACATGGAGTAGTAGTCTTCTGCACTACTGAGTCTGCTGAAACACCCGAGCCCACTGGAATCTGTGCCAACGGCAATGAGGCTGGTATTAAGATTCGGAAACTGGCTCCCACTATCACTGCTGAAGCCTCCTACAGCAAAGCCAAAATAGAGACCTTCAGTCCCATGGAGTCATGCTCGAAGCTGTCTGACACAGAGAATGACCCCAATTTTATTAGCATCAATAATGCCAACAAAGACCCTCAAGGGTCTCGCAACTGCCAGCACCAAAAGGATTGGTGTTGAGGCTACTAGTGCCACAGAAGTAAGATCAATCTGTGCTGAAGGAGCCAGTGTTATAGATAGAGTTGATCCAAATACTGCCAGTGCTGAAACTAGGCCCAGAGGAAGAAAGGCCAGTGAAGGGGGATCAGGGTCAAGCCTCAGCCCACAGCAGAAATTGTTGGAGCTGGGATGACACCATACCGGAGCTAGGCTTTGCCAAATCAAACTGTGTAGGACCCCTGAGAGACCTACGAGACTGTATGAAAGCTGTAGGAAGCAGCCTGGAAGACATTAGTCTACAGACAGGATTTTTTCTAATGAAAACTGTCCATTCATCACAAGGGGTGGTGTCTTATTTAGTGCTGGAAGAATCAAGACACTAAGGGGGCAACCTTAGCAAAGACAGCCTTAGCCTAGACAGGGAAAATCTGGGAAGAGAAACCCTGGGACCAGGAGTATCAAATTTGGTGGTAGAGTGGTTGTCAGAGATGGAGTGGCCAATATAAGCATTTTAGCTGAAGAAAGCTTCTCCAGTAACAAGGGTTTGCACTTGGTTTCCTTTTCTCTTTTCAGTGAGTGTGTGCCCTGACAAGCCTATCAGGACAGAATCAGCAGGAATATTTCCCTTGATCATTAGTTTACTGGGCTGGTCTCCCAAGGCTCTGGCACTAAACGCTTTGTAAATGGAGCAGCCACGACTAAGATGTGGTGCTCCCAAGCAAGCTAAGCTAAGATCATGCAAATTCAGTAGGGGTAATGTGTTTTTTTTCTATCCGTATTTATTCTAAGCAGCCAATCCCTCTAAATGACCACACACACATACAGATATACATATCTACACACACACATACGTGTGTGTGTGTGTGTGTGTGTGTGTATATATATATATATATATATATATATATATATATATATATATATATATATATATATGTTTCCCCTTTACAATCCTGAAATACTGAAAGCTCGAATTTCAGTATCTCGGGACAGTAAAAGCGAAAATGTAAAATCTCGAAAGTGCGTAAGTGCAAATTCGAATAGCTCAAATCTGCACTTATGCAGTGCAGCAATGCGACGGGAAGTGTATGGCCGAGATGCTTTACAGAAGTGAAGGTAAGTGAGTGTATGCGAGTTTTATTGTAAGCTGTGCGTGTGGGTTAGGGTAGGGAGGTTGAGTTTGTGTGTGTGTGTGTGTGTGTGTGTGTGTGTGTGTGTGTGTGTGTGTGTGTGTGTGCACGTGCGAGGGAGTGTGGAATGTCTGCATGTGAGTGATGCATTTCTTAACTGTTAGTGCTATCTTGGAGTTGGTATATATAAGTAGGGGTGTGTAGGGGATGCAGCCCCCCTGCGTAGATGTAGTGTAGGATTGTGTAGTTTGTGTGTTGTGGGTTGAATGGTGTGCATGTTGTGTGGTGTATGGTTTGTGAATGCTGGTGACGTTTTTTGTATTTGTGTGTTTCGGGATTGTGGGCTGTTCGACTTTATAGTTTCGAGATACTGAAATTCGAGCTTTCAGTATCTCGAGATTATAAAGGGGAACCAGCTAAATATATAGATATGTGTGTGTGTGTGTGTGTGTGTGTGTGTGTGTGTGTGAATGTATATGTATACATATATATATATATATATATATATATATATATATATATATACATAGATGTATATATTGATATAGATAGATATGGTACGTGTCAGAGTGTGTGTGCATGTGTGCTTCTTTAATTCTGCACGACCACACAAACCCCTAACTAGAGAAAAGTAAAAAGTGGGCCTAGGCCCAAAGACATGACAAGGAGGGAGGTGAATAAGGAGAGAGAGATATAGTCTAATAAAATCAACAACAAATCTAGAAAGTGAACTAAACCACTGACACAAAACAGCAAAAAGAAAAACAGTTAAGTTGTACTTACCTGTAGAAGTTCCAAAAAACCCTCAAAAGTTGTGGCAATGAGACAGAGGACTCGCAACAAAGAAGGATTATGGGAGGGAAGAGCTCACACTTGTGAGGAGTCTGTTTCTATAACTAGTGGGTACACAAAGACAACAATCCTGCTGTTCCAGTGTCCAGACTGGACGTCTGTAATGTTAAAGTGGTCAGTGCCCTGACGTGCCAGTATGCACATATTCTCAAGGTCTTCATATATCTGGTTTCTATTAGCAATTTTTTATAAACAATATGCAAATATAAATTGTACTGAAATGTGATGAAGAGCACACTGTATCCTTTTGTACTTACTTATAATACTGTTTTTGCAAAGCAGACATCTCTACTCGAAGTATTTGCTCTACTTTGGCTGGCAGTGACTTCTCTACATCCTTCTTTACCCTTCTTAGAAGAAATGGCTCTAGGACCTTGTGGAGGCTCTGGTAACCATTTTCACGTCCAGGTCCATGTTCATCTTCAAACTCTTCCCAAAAGTCAAACCTGTAACAGTGAAGCACCCACTAATAGTTTGCGAATAGTTTGAGAATAAAAAGATATTAACGGAGAATCCTTTTTAATGCAGTTCAACAAAAGCTGGAAATGTATGTATTCCTCCTACAAGACACTAAGAAGCACAGCTACTAAAAGCTATCTTTTTACTCAAATACATATACATTAAGTAGAATTAAGCACATTAGTGTGCCGAGTTTAAGAACTTTTCAAACTGTACTGTCAGAAAATGCAAGTGTTACAGCTATGAAAGCAGTGTACATATTTTAAAGGGTTTCTTTATTTATTACAGCATCTGCACAGTCCTCCCCTGCCTCAGTATCAAACAGCTTTAAAAGTCCTCCACAGTTACCTATTGATACAGATATATGTAGACTTTCAATTATAAGTTTAAATAGCCCACACTGTTTTGTAATTTCCTCTATACAAAAAAGTACAAAAAATGCTTTCAGTTTGCCAAAACCAATGGCACGGGAAGGGGCAGGAGGAAGGTATTAGCCAAAGTGACAGGCAACCAAAGTCTGACTAATGTTCCTTCTGTAGAGAACCCAACCGAGACACAGAAGTGTGCAGCTACTTTTCATGTAAACAGCTTCATACAGACCAAGGAATCAGCAAGGAGAAAGGGATTTAAATGTACTAGAAAACATATCAGCCAGTCCATTGCCAGCTAGTTGCACAAGCCTGGAAAAAGATGGCTGGAAAGGCTGACCAGGGATAATAGGATGAAGCAGAGGATGGTTAACTCTCCTATCCCAGGGGAGGGTTTGGGCAACTCGTCGATTTCTGAGACCACTTGTGTAGACCAGGAGCCTCTGAGACCTCTACTGGAGACCAGGAGCCTTGTAGAATATCTTACTAAATGGGATAATGAGCAAATGTTTCCCTAGATGTACAACTTCATGCACAAGGCATACTGACACCACTGCACAAAGCCAATTCCATAGTCAAGAGATCTTGACCAAACACAGCATAAATGATGGTTCTTGACTCATCATGTGTAAAAAGGTTGGGAAGATGATGACCCGGTGGTGTCACAATGGCAGAAAAGGCAAAGGTCTCAATGTCTCAGAATTTTCAGGTTTTTGTGAAGGCAATGTAACCTTCTCCACAATGTTTTGGAGGTGAACCTTTGGCAAATGCTGCAGGGCTCAGATCTGGATAAGCTCAAAGGCAAAAAGCACAGCAAATATGGTAGTTCTTATGAGGGATTATCTACCACATTAACAGTTCTCTTGCTTAGTACAAGACATGATTCAAATCCAGTTAATTAGCAAAATACACTGCAAAATTACCAGTTGCCACAGTAAAAATATTGGGGAATAAAGGGTACTCCAATGAACTTATCTGCTTTCAAGCCAGCTGATCATGTGGAGGACCATGATAATACTCTCAAACTGGACTGCAAAAGGGAATCTGCACTTGTAAACTATGCCAAGAAAGTTTTAAAATGGTGCAGGTGGGTGACAGTTTTATAATGGTAGGCTTGGACGTACCAGGGGCCTGACATTTACCATGTAAAGGGGAAAGGATCTTGAGCTCTAGAAGCCAGGCCGGAGGAAGAGGAACACCTCAGCAGCAAAGTCCCAGTAATGAGGACTATAACAACAGTAATTTGAACAAAGAACATCTTTAATTTCAAAAGTCGGTGGGTGGTAATTTATGTGCCCAAGGGTAGTAGCTTTCTTAATATTTAGGCACACTCCAATAAAATATTTTTACCAAAATATTAAACACAAAAATAATTTAGCTAACAGTTGCCTAATGACAGAAACTCTCAAATGTAAAATGAATCCTGTCTCAAAGATCAAAAGTAGAGGGAACTCTGAGAAAATACTCAAAATCTAGCCTTTAGCTTTAGTGGTTAATCCCTTATTAAAAGCAAGTTTTCATTATCTGCTAAATGTCTGCTTACCTGGATTTTAACCTGTGTCATGTCCCTCTTAAAGGAACTAACAACCAAAAGTTAAACATAAAGACGTAAATGCAAAGAATCATCATGTAAAGGAATCAGCATTTTTACTACTTTTGTAGACCCCCTCATCCTTCACCTCTTAAAGCCTCCACTCACCTACAGCACCTTAATAAACATTTTTTTTACTTCCAGAGGGCAACAGCCCGATCTTTGCAACCTATTTGTAACCCTGATCAAGGGCAGCAGCTTGTCAGTCCATATGTTCTCTGGTCAAAGATAAAAACTGGGGAGACACAAGGTGTGGGGGGGATTCCCAGCCTAACCATTTCCCACAGCAGTCTATAAGCTCCATGTTATACCACTATCTTAGCAAGACTCCCTACAGAAGGAGCATCACCTGCACCTGACATACCTCCAGAGTTTGTGCAGTGCACCCTTTCCCATGCCCCCAACAAGCTGCATCCATGCATGCATCTACTGGTTAAATGGGTGAATGCCAGGATATACCTCCTACAAGCTACATTCTGTCATTCACCCACTTAACTAGTTGCAGCCCAAAGTGGGAGAGCTTGCACTGGCTGCTCACTTCCAACCACCCTGTGCAACCCCTTCAAGTCCAAGTTAACAATTTTTTCTGCATGAGGTGCACTCATGGCTTCATCCATTTACACTGCAGAGCCAGCCTTGGGTAGCAATGCATTTACAAAGGGAATGCATCAAACGGCAACAGCAGTGCAAAACAGGTACTACACTCACAGACCGGGATTTTGAAATACCTAAAGAAAATACTTGGGGTACAATACTTTTTAATACAAATGCCTAAACAAAATCCTTTCTGTTACAATATTGTGATACATGACAACTCCCCAAAATAAGAGACCTAAGCACAATAAAAAGGAAAGCATATAATGGTTTAATTTTTCTTCACGAACAAAAGTGAAGACAGATGGAATGCAGCAATGAATGGAAGGGCAGTGGTTACAAAGGACTGATACAAATGTACACGTACAAGTACTGGCATGCCACCAGTGTAGTTCTAAAGCATCCTCACCCCCAGTGTCTAAAATGATTCAGCACTTTCTATCAGATGACTATGGTTCACCAGAGCATGAAATAAATACTCTGAAGGCTGACACAAATACACACTCTCCTGGGTTAACAAATGGAAAAAAGCTAAGTGTGCCCAGCAGCAGCTGACCATAACAAACACATCTATGTGGACTTATAATGAACAGTCTGTCAAATGCAGCAAGAATACCCAAAGGTGGAGACATCTATTTTTTTACTGCAAGCAAGGACCATGCCACCATGAAGAAAATGAGGCAGCTGCTTATGCATCCTTTGTGGCAGACAAGGCTATACACTGCCTGCTTTTAGAAAAGACAAAAATAAGCACCTTGAGAGATGGATATAACAAATCAGCAGGCTAGTTATGAAGACACAAATTTATTATTTGCAGGAATAATCAAAAATGCAAATAAAAACTAAAAAAGTTACACAAGAGTTAAATAAATAAATAAAAGTAATAAGCTTACTTCTCTGGCATTATAAAGTGCAGCAGTGACCAAAGTTCTTTTAATGAGTTTTGCAGCGGTGTTCCAGTAATAAGTAACCTGTTATTAGATTTGAAGTCTATTAAGGTTTTATACAAAAGGGAGTCATCATTCTTCAATCGATGGGCTTCATCCACTCCCAAAAAGGCCCAAGTAATATTGCCCAGTACAGCCTAGAAGGAAAAAATACTAACATTTATGTCAGATTTTGCATTTAGTGCAAAAGAGGAAAAAAAAAACATGACTGTGTTTAAATATGTTTAAATTAAACAAAGTTTAAATCTGAAAACTCTTTACTACTGCTTAGTCTGTCCAACAAAGATTTCAAGAATCAGATATCTACTTTGACAATACACTACAGGAAATCAACTGCATATCCCAGACCTGTGACAAAAGAAAGCAAAAATTCTGAATGTGGGTTCAGCTGTTTAACCGTTCTATTGCAGTACATAGTCTCTACCATGTGTACTTCTCTCTACACCAAGTCAAAACCTCAAAGAAAACTTCTGAAATAAAAATAACTAACTGCCTGTTCAGTGATACAGGACGTAAAAGTGCAGAATGTGACACAGACAACTAGCACTGAAAAGGGACCCTAAAACTGGAGGAACTAGAATGTGAGGTGAGACCTTTGCAATTGATGCAGGCTCCACTTACTACGTGGGGAGACAGACAGTCCCATTCCACTGTAATGCTGATATCTGTTGATTATGCAGAGCACAAATCACTGTTTGGAGCTGCCAGGCTGTGTATGAGAAGAAGATTTCACCCAGCATATAGAACAGAGTACAGTGGAAAGTCACAGCAGGCTTTTACGCCACATGTATGAATGCTAGCCCCAAGGTAGTGGATGCAGGCAAGCAGAAAATCTGAACCAGGCAAAACTGACAGTTTTCCAAGTGCCAAGTTCTTAGCTGCACTACCTTGACTAAAAACTGGTTATCTAAAAGAAACACCACTCTGGAAAGAGTAAACAAACCCATGAGGTGTCATGGGATACTTATACCAGGAAGGACAGGGATATGAATGGGTCTTTCCTTCTTTAAGAAATTAACTGATCAGAATTTCAAAAAATTTTTATTTCTGTCAAGATAGTATCAGATTTGTCAGCGGAAATCCACAGTGTGAAGAATCATCTCCTCCTAACTTTTAGGTTCTAGACAGACGACAAGGAGATGAACAGCTTGGCTCAAAGTAAATCTCACTACTACTTGAGGCAAAAAATGAAGGATTAATTCTCAAAGAAAGCTTATCTTTATGGAAAATAAGATAAGGGTGACCCCACAATAACAGCATGCACCTATACTTTTTTTCCAGAAGTCAGAACTATCAGCAACACTGTTTTTTGCATGTTAAGAACCTCAAATAAGCCAAATGAGCAGGTTCAAATGGAGCAAATGTTACTTTTTCCAAAACAAAATTAAGATCCCAAGGAGGAGCCACGTGCTTTCTAGGTGGAGTGGTATGCAGAAATCCTCTCAAAAACAACTTGACGCAAGTTTGCTTTTAAGCAGGAAATCCATGGTCAGACATGCTGAAACACCATAAAAATGAACCTTGACAGAGGAATATAAGACCAGAAGATAACTTGTACAAATCTTGCATTAAAAGAAAAACACTAGCCTTGAAAAGGTCCTACTTCTTAATGTGGCACTAACTAGAAAAAAATCTTTTTCGTTTGCCAGTATGTAATTTCCTAGTAACAAATGTCTGCATTCGTTAACACCTGACTGCAAATCCTCAGAAACCACATTTGTGTAAAATCTTACCATAACAGTACACATCCTTGTCTTCACAACTGCAATATTCTTAACATGAGGGATCCCTTGAAAGGTGTCACGATGGTCGGCCCGTATACCAACACCTTTAAGTTATCAAAGATGTGCGTACATCACACGTATGCTCCCCACACTAGGTGTAGAGCATAAAGGTGACATCCGGATGCATCATCCTCAGAACTGAGAAGCCCAAGGAGGAATGCCAGCCCTAAGATACAATGTAACATATGCATCCAGAAAGTCAAAAGAACAGGAAGAGGGATGGAGTGAATACTGTAACGGTGAAGAAAAGGACATAGTACAGTTGTGTACACTTACCATAAATGTAGATGTTCGAGTGTATTCACTGTTACAGTCATCACATTTGGGTTATCCCTGTCAGGATAGCCCTCGGCCAGCCCCTATACCAGAGACTTAGTATTTCTGCGTTGGTTGAGGACTGTCGTCAGTTCGTCAGTTTTATAAAGTAAGGCAGCAGACACCATTACATCAGTTTTTCTTGCCCTAACCTGTCAGAAGCCCCCAAAGTAGGAGGCCAGGTTTTGGTGGAAGAACCCCACCAGTGGAACATAAATACCAGTATGTCCCTTGTAAGGAAAGAACAACACAAAAGAATGGCAACAAAAAGAGAAAGAGAAAAAAGGGGGATGGAGGGAGGGAAACCAGGACTGCAACAGTAAATACACTCGAACATCTATATTTATGGTAAATGTACACAACTGTATCTTTGCGTTTCACTGTTGCAGCATCACATTTGGATAGATTCCCAAAGTTGAGGAAATGGGTGGAGGCAGTCAAGGAAGTTAGGGGCTGGCTAGGATGCCCTGCAAGACTGCAGAGTCAAACCCTGCCCTGGATTTGGAGAAGAGAGGCAGGTGGTAATGCTTGATAAAAGTGTGAAGAGATGTTCAGGTGGCAGCCTCCAGAATGTCCCTTGTGGGGACTCCTCTAAGGAAAGCTGCAGAGGTGGAGTCTGCTCTAGTGGAGTGTGTCCTGGCCCCCTTGGGGAGAGGCTTACCATGCTGTTTGTAGCAGAAAAAAAGGGGGAGGCTTACCATGCTTATCAGTGTGCTATCCATTTGGAAATGGTTTGCTTGGAGGTGGCTTTGCCTTCTGCCCATGTAGCAAAGCTAATCAGCAATTGATCAGACTTTCTGAAAGATTTAGTTCTGTCCAGATAGTATCTGAGCGGGCTTTGCAGATCTAGAGAGTGAAGAATCTTTTCCCTCTTGTTCTGGGGATTAGGAAAGAAGGTGGGCAAATGAATGGATTGGTTGAGAGCCACACTGGACACTAACTTGGGCAAGGATAGGTTAGTTCTGAGGGATACCCTGTCTGCATGGAAGATGATGAAGAGATCCACAGCCACGAGTGCTTGCAGCTCAGAGACTCTAATGGCTGAAGTGATGGCCAGAAGAAAGGCTGTCTTCCAGGAGAGAAATTTTAGCTCTGCAAAAGAAGATGGTTCGAAAGGAGGCAGGGTGAGCTTTTCCAAGACAAAGTTAAGGTTCCAAGCTGGTCTTGGGGGCCTCAAGTTGCTAGCTCTCTGAGAAACTGTTCAATCAAAGGGTGTAAGAAAAGGGGATGCTCAGTGGAAAAATGAGCAGAAATAGAGTCATGAATTTTTACAGAGGCGAAACTGAGACCACTTTGTAGTAGGTCAGCTAAGTAATCCAGTATGAGAGGGATGAAGGGCTGTGTCGTACTGGCCCCCTTAGCCTGGATCCAGGTGCAGAACCTTTTCCATTTACCTGCATAAGACTTTCTGGTGCTAGGGCATCTAGCCTCACAGATAATATCCAGAACCTGTTTACTGAGGATGGCAGATTTGTCCGAGGTTAGGGAACAAGCCAAGTGGCTAAATTGAGCGTCTGCAATTGGGGATGCATGAATTTCCCCTTCCTTCTGGGATAGGAGGTTTGGAATCTGAGGAAGATGTCACTGAGGCAGCAGGGGCAGTCTGCGCAGCAAGGGGTACCAGTGCCAGTCTGGAGCTATAAGAATGGTCCTTGGTTTTTCCTCCCTGATTTTGAGCAGTACCCTGAGGATGAGACATAGGGGAGGAAAGGCATTAACCCAGGGAGGAGGACAGGGCATCCACTTTACAAGCCATGCAGTGATGCTCCCTGGTGAAGAATTTGCTGAGCTGATGATTGGTGTGGGAGGGAAAGAGGCCAACCTTCAGGGTTCCCCATTTCTGAGTTATTAAGAAGAAGGCACTTCTGTTGAGCTGCCACTCATGTGGCTCCAAAAGATTTTTGCTTAATTGGTCTGCCAGGGAGTTGAGAGAGCCTGGTAAGTATTATGCTAACAGGTGTAGTTGCATGGAAGAGGCTGTGAGCCAGAGAGTCATGGCCTGCCAACATAAAAGGGTAGGAGTGAGTCCCTCCCTGCTTGTTGATGTACCACATCACAGTGGTGTTTGTTTTGATCAGGAAAACCCATGGAGAGAGAAGGGGTTTGAAAGCTATCAAGGTGTGCTGCACAGCCATCATCTCTTTTTGACTGATGTGCAGGGGGATCTGCTGTGGGCTCCATTGGCCCTGTATGCACCTGCCGTCCAGGTGTGCACCCCAAGCGTAGTCTGATGTGCCTGTGGAGGGGGTCTGGGTGGCTGGGTGGGGGAAGAAGGGCAGTCCCTTGCTGTGGGAGCATGCTGTTGCCCACCAAAGAAATTTCCTTCTGAGACACGGAATTATAGATAGAAGTTTTTCCAGGTCTTGAGAATGTTGATACCAAAGGTTCTTTAGGTACCACTGAAGTTTCCTCATATGCAGTCTGGCATATGGAATGAGGAGTATGCAAGATGCCATGAACCCCAGAGCTTACAGGATTTTCCTTGCAGAAATCTGGGCCTTGGTGGCCAGTTGAGTGAAGTAGGCTGACAGAAAAATTTGTCTCTCTGGTGTAAGGTATGCCATCTGGGATTCTATGCCCAGACTTGCTCCCAGGAAGATTACCCTTTGGGAGGGCACCTGTTTTGATTTTTTTCATTGATTGCGTACCCTAGGGAGGTTAGTAGGCTCTTTACAAAGGCCAGGTGTTTGTGCAGCTTTTCCTGGCTGTCTGCCTGAATAAGGCAGTCGTCTAAGTAGGGGTCAATCTGAACATTTCTTTGTCTGCAAAAGGCAATAGGTGGAGCTAGGCATTTTGTGAAAACTCTGGGGACAGTAGATAAGCAAAAGGGAAGCACAGAGAACTGAAAGTGTTGAGATCCTGCCCTGAAGCGGAGATATTTTCTGCATGATTCCCAGATAGGAATGTGGAAATAGGCCTCTTTTAGATCCAGGGTGGCTAGCCAAGCATCCTTGGAGAGCATGGGTGGCAGCTGCTGGAGGGTGAAATTTTGGGATCACCAGGAAGGTGTTCAGAATGGATAGATCGAGGATGGGGCGCCAGGTGGCATCTTTTCTGGGCACCATAAAAAGTCTGGAGTAGAAGCCTCGGCCTATCTGTTCTGCAGGAACATGCTCTACTGGCCTCAACCACAGCAGGGAATGGATTTGCTTTTGAGCCTCTGCCCAATGATTTGGTGATAGATCTGGGAACCTATCTGGGGTTGGAAGGGTGTGGAAGGAGAATTTGTACCCCAGAGACACAATGTTCAGAACCCATTGGTCCTTGGTAATGGTGGCCAAGGTGCTTGAGTGAAAGGAGTTTTCCTCCTAGGGGTAAGTGAAGGTGGGCAGAGGGGAGGTCGGCAGGAGGTGAGTCACTGAGTTCTTACCATAGGGTGGCTTAGAACTTCCTGGTTTTGAAGTGAAGGTAGTCCACTTGCTTAGATGTCTGCATTCCCTGGGGATGCTGTCTGAGGGGTCTGTTTCCACAGGACCTAGGCTGGGCCTGTTTACTCTGAGCAGGAAAGGACCAGTGCTTGGAGGGAAAATGCCTGCTGAACCGAGGGGGCTGGACCTGAAAGAAATCTTTAACTATTTGCATAGATTTTACTTTTTTCTTCCATCCTTTTTAAGACCTCTTCTGCCTCAGTGCGAAACAAGTTATCTTTGTGCAAGGGCTCATCCAACAATTTAGATATCACATGGTCTGGTAGGGGTTGTTCCTTAAGCCATGCAAGTCTTCTAATAATAGATCCATTGACTGCTGCCTTACAAGAACTTTTAGGGCATCAAAACCACAGTGCAAAGTGTGTTTAGTTACTTGATTTGCAGAATGCATTCAGTCTTGTAAATCTTTAGATTCTGCCCAAGCAGGAAAGGAGGAGTTCCAAAGTATGTTGCTGATATTTAAGCATATGGAACTGACAATTTAGTGCCCTGACAGCAAGAGTAGCTGAAGCGTATACTTTTTTTACTCTATCTGTTCAGTGCTCGGGAATCCCTGTCTGAAGGGGTGGGATTCTTAGCAGAGGTTGCTTTAATCCCTTTTGGTCCTTGAGAAATAACCTCAGGGTCAGCTGTTGGATTTTTAAAAAGATATTTGTGTGAGTCAGGGACTCTGTAGTACTTGCCTGGTTTTCTGGGAGCAGGAGGTAGGGCATCAGGAGTCAAGCTGGATTCAAGGAAAACATCATCCACTACATCCAGGACTGGGGGGATGGCCAATGGTCTGTGTTGCGAGTCTGTGTTTTCGGAAGATCTAGGAATTCTTCGGGTCTCTTTTTAGACTGAGGGAAGTCCTGACTCTCCCATTGGAAATGCTCCCTTAAAGTATGCAGGGTTTCCCCAAATGGAAAATCCTCTGGAGGAGAGGCTGAAAGAATGGATTTCTCTGCATCAGAATCCTCATAAGTGGAGAGGGGCTGCATGTCTTCATACTCAGATGCATCAGATTCATCTGACTCTTGTTAAGACAAAACTACTGGGGACAAATCTCTTTCTTTTTGAGGGGGTAGCTTGGCTTCCCCTGATCAGCATGATAAGGTCTTCTACCATTTTAAGCATTTGAGACTGAGGCAAGGCAGCAGGCGGCTGAGAGTGGGTAGTCTGTTTCTTGGGTGTGGTTCGAACCCTGGGCCTAAAGAACTCAGTTGTTTTAGAAAGAATGGTAATCGTGAAAGAAAATGTTGGGTTTGTGTCGAGATTCGGTGGTGCGAAGGACTTCCTTGGAAGCCGGTGCCTGCTCAGCAGCTCCGGACCCATCCAAGGTAGAGACAACTGCAGGATCCTTAGACAAAGAAAAGTTTTGCGGCATACCAGACTCTGAAAGGGTCTCAGTAGTGGCCTAAGAATAAACCAATGCAAGCATCAGAGGCTGCGAAACCGCCTCACTGAGTACCGGAGTACTGATGACTAGCTTAACGGAAGCATCATCAGAAGATTTGGACCTGTGCAGTCCTGTCTCTGTCTTTATCTTTACATTTTTCGGAAGATCTGCTGTCGGATGGCTTACCAAACCCATATCGGAATTCGAGGACTGTAAATGAAAATATCTGGCTACATTAAGGGCTCGACAACAGCTAGTTCTGGCATTAAAGCACAGATGCAACAACGGGGGACGTCGTGGTCTGGGCCTAGACAAGTCTTAGATTCATAGATTCATAGATTCCTACTAAGCTAACTGCCCTTGCAAGCCATTTTAAGCTTAGTCAATTATCCCTTGTGAGACTCAAACCCTGCACCTTGTGTTTGTAAGGCAAACACCTTAACCATTAGGCCACCCTCCCAACCCATAAAGTCAGTCTCCGTAGGTTCATAGGTTAGTACTAGGTTAACTGCCCTTGCGAGCCATTTTAATTCCATTTGGGTAATCTGCTGGCAGGTTGCCCTCAGTTCATAGATTAGTACTAAGCTAACTGCCCTTGCGAGCCATTTTAAGCCTAGCCAATTATCCCTTGTGAGACTCGAACCCTGCACCTTGTGTTTGTAAGGCAAACACCTTAACCATTAGGCCACCCTAAGTAGTAAGAGTGGAAGCCTCAGTGTGGTATTTGCTTTCCACAGGCAAGACAATTAACTTTTTCTGACATCAGTTAGTACATGAAAAAAAAGATCTGCAATGGGGTTCTTAGCTTTAGAAGACTTCAATTCAGAAATGAAACTCAGGTAGCAGGTGATCGGCACTCATGCGAACTGCTTCTGCTCTGGGCTCCACGGCAAGGAAGACTGATGTAATAGCTTCAGCTACCTTACTTTATACCACTGATGACCTGACATCAGTCCTCAAGGGACAGCAACAGACGCAGAAATACTAAATCTCTGGTGTTCAGGCTGGCCGAGGGCTACCCTGGCAGGGATAACCCAAATGTGATGACTGCAACAGTGAAACATGAAGAACATCTACTGTTACAGCAAAATTTTACACAACTGTACTATAACCTTTCATTTCACTGCTGCAGGATTCTTAACATGAAAGAGTACAAAAGCACATGAAGAAGAACAGGGAAGAAGAAGGGCCATCAGAGCCTTCTAGGAACCTATGAAGAATGGCCCTAGCAAAACCAACTCTAGCCCTGGATATGACATCCAACTTATAGTGTTTGGCAAAGGTATGCAAAGACCACCAGGTAGGTACCTCAAGGATAGAATTAGTATTCAAACCCTTGAAAAAAGCACCAGAAGAAATCACAGTCCTAGAAGAGTGAGCCATGAATGCAGAAGGAAGGCTCTTATCATGACAACAACAACAAAAGGAAATGGTTTTAGGATTCCAAGTGGAAATAGTCTGCTTGGAAACTGCAAAACCTAATGATCTGGGATGAAAACAAAAAGCTGTTCAGATTTTTGAAAAACTTTAGTTTTGTCCAAATAAAATCCAAGTTGTCTATGCACTTCCAAAGTGTGCAGCACCTTCTCTCAAGCGGACTGAGGAGAAGGGAAAAATGTGGTCAAGTGAATAGACTGATTAAGACACCAGTCATTCACCACCTCAGCAAAAAGAAGAATTAGTACATAGGAATACATCATCCTTATGAAAAAGTGAAAAAGGAGGTACACCCATAAGGGCTTGAAGCTCACATGCAAAAGTAAAAAAGGAGGAACACCCATAAGGGCTTGAAAGCTCAGACACCAGTCTGGCAGAAGTAAGGGCTAACAAAAGAACAGTCTTCCAAGAACAATGCTGTAAGGAAGCTGAAGCTGCAGGCTCAAAAGGAGCCTGTGTCGATTACTTTGAAACAAAATTAAAATTCCAGGAAGGTGGAACAGGCTTCCTAGGAGGTCTAATATGAAGAATGCCTTTAAGAAATTGTTTGGCCTTGAAACTAGAGGCTAAAGGAGGAGTTAATGGTGGACCAGCAAAAATATCGGAGAGGTGAGCTTTAAAAGAATAATATGCCAACCCAGCATTGAGCAATTCATACAAATAAAAGAGAACCAAAGGAACATCCACAGTAAGTGGGTCCAGGTTACGATAAAGACACCAAGCGGAGAACCTCCTCCATTTGGACAGGTAGGATTTCCTAGTGGGTTTCCTGGCCTCCTGCAGAACCCAAAGCATATCATCAGAAAAAAAGGTGCCAATAGGGAATCAAAATCCTATCACCCGCAGTGTCAGGTGAAGAATGGACAGGTGGGGATGGATGAGATATCTTTCATCTTGTGTGGGAAGATCCACCCTTGGAGGTAACTTGTGATGGGTGCCCTTGGCTAAATGCAGAAGAGGAAACCTATGCTACTTGGGCCAAAAGGGAGTCACCAGCAAGATTTTGGGAGCATCCTGTTTTGCATTGCACAGGACTTTTGGAATGAGAGGAAGGGGAGGGAAGACATTAAGAAACATCTCCTTCCATGAAAAATATACGGTGTCCACCTTCCAGGCCAGAGGATATGGAGTCCTGGCACAAAATTGAGGAAGTTGCCTGTTCAGAGGGAAGGAAAAGAGATCTACTTCAGGAATACCCCACAGGTGATATCCAGAAACGCATCCCAGTGAAGCATCCACTTGTGAAATTGTGTTATGGTACTATGCAGGGAGTCTGCCACAAAATTCTGACAGAAGGAATGTACGTTGCCTGAAGTGTCACTTGATACTGACTCATTACCTACCTCCCAAACCTGAACTGCCAGTCTGCAGAGATGATAGGACCTTGTCCCCTCTGTTTGTTGATGTAGCACATCACTGTGGTGTTAACTGTAAAGATCTTTAAGGACCCTGGAGAAAACAGAGGATGGAAAGCAGTTAGAGCAAACAGAACAGCTCTCACCTCCTTGATACTGATGTGCCCCTTCTGTTGTTGTAGAGACCAGAGCCCTTGCACCTTTAAGTTTCTGAAAGAAGCTCCCAACCCCCGACAGAGGCATCTGTGAACAGCTCCTGAGGGGGAAGAAGAGACTGAAAATGAAGCCCTGGATTCAAAGTCATTTGGTGAATCCACCACTGAAACTCCAACTTGAGACATGGAAGAGGAGGAACTGGAAACTCTAGAGGGTGAGGATGTGGAAGCCAAACTGACTTTAGATACAACTGAAGCCTTCTCTTACAGTGAACTCTAGGCTTTGCAACAGAGCAATGACCAACTGAAGCTGCTGTAAAAGAATCTCTACAGAGGCTGCCTGAATACGTAAGTCATCTGAATAATGAAATGCCTGAATACCCTTGAGCCTGCAAAAATCAATCACAGCAACTTAGCATTTGGTGAAAAACCTTGAGGAAGTAGAGGGCAAAGCAGAGAACTGAAAATGCCAGCAAGGAACAGAGAAACTTAAAAACTTCCTGAAAATGGGATGAATAGGGATATGGAGTTAAGCATCCTTGAGATCCAGGGAAGCCATAAAGGCCTGAAGAAGCAGTAGAGAGAACAAGGTCTGAAGGTGTAACATTCATAAAGGAACCTTCAGAAAGGTATTTAGGTAAGAAAGATCCAGAATGAGTCTCCAAGCGCCCTCATTCCTGGGGACCAAAAATATTAAGGAATAAAACCCTTTCCGCCTTTGAGCAGTTAGAACCTCTTGAATAGCTCCCCGAGTTAAAAGACCCTGAAGTATCTCTGGAAAAAAGTTCAACTGGCCTTGAGGCGGCTGAGGAATGCCCAACATGAAAGGGTGAAGAGATTTCCAAGTGAAGTTTTCCAAACCATGAACTACCTTTGCCAAATGATGGAAAGAACCCAGGAATCCTAAATTATGTTTAACCAGACAGGAAGAGACAGAGAAATACGGTGTGAGAGAGAAATCTGGCTGGAAAGAACCGGGTAGTCAGACAGCACCTGGTTTATCAGGAAAGGAAGGCTTCTGAGCAGGAGAGGTCTGGGTATACATAGACAGGGGAGCTCTCCTGCAATCCTTCTTGCCTTTAGGAGGAGGATGACACTGCCTAATAAAAGCCAGTTTACTGGGATAGTTTCTCTGGAATTTTGACACGGCAAATAAAAATACGTTTCAGGTCTGTAACTCCTTGCCTTTTTCCTGCAGGAATTTGAACAAATCAGCAGTAGTAGCACCAAACAAAAATGTATTGCCCAGAAGAGCATCCATCAACTTAGCTTTAGTACCATCAGGCAAAGGATGAAGCTGTAAACCAGGAATATCTCAACACAGACCCAAAAGCAACAACCCTAGAGCAGCATCTGCTGCATCAAAACTACTTTTAATGGAATGACGAGCTACCTGTGAAGAAGTCCCTAACTGGGACAAGGCAGAAATCTTTTCCCCAGAATCAGGAAGGTCAGAAATAATCTGGCAAGCCTGACAAAGAATAGCCAAAATATATCTGGTCATTTAACTCTGACAATTAACAGCCTAAAAGGCTAGGGTAGCTGAAGTATACAACTTTTTACCCGGCCTCTCCATAGTCCTGCTGTCCTTAGCAAAAGGAAGAAGCTTAATAGAAGGCAGCAATTTAGAAGGCTTCTCGGATGCCAAAGAGACCACCGAAGAGTCAGCTGATGGACAGTTAAAGGAATTTGCAATCATCAGGCCCTTTATAAAACTGATCAGGTTTTTCAGGAGCAGAGAGCTGAGTATCAGGGGCCTGAGATGCAGAAGAAAAGCCATCCAATAAAGCAACAAAACAGGAGGAACAGCAGAGAGTCTAAGAGACCCCACTTCAAGGAGCTCATAATAACTTCTCTTAACTTCACACACTTGGGCACAATCCCATTTAAAGAATTCCATCATCCTGAAAATAATATCCTCAAAGGAAATCTCCTCAAAAGGAGATTCAGGATTAGCAGACTCCTCTTCCACAGAGCCATAATCCAAAGGGGAAGGAAACAGGCCAAGGATTCCTCATCAGAATCCTCTTCCTCCTCAGAGAAATACTGTTCCCTAGTTCTCTTGAGGAGGGAAGATGACCAATGGGGAGCCGGGACAAAGAACTCCTGAGGAGGCTTCAAGCTCATAAGAGCACTGAACAAGCCCTATGTAAAATTCTGCCATTCACTTTGAGGGTCCTTAGGAGCAGGACAGATATGTTTTGTATTTTGTTTCTTTCTGAAAGGGACATCCACCTTATGAAACGTAGAAGGCACAGACATCAGCCTACACACAATTACTGTAATCGGGACTTCCTCCCTCACCAGTAACTGAGGAACCCCCTTAGCCCCTTCAGTGATAATCAGCCATGGTTACCCATATAGTCCGAAGTGGTTGTTTACAAAGCCTCCGAGGGTGTGCGAGAAGCTGGATCCATGCTGGCCTATGAACCTGTCGTGGCAGAGGAATCCAGCACAGGAACTGGATGATCCTCTGGGCTTTCACCAGCATCAATAGAGATGTGCAGTGTTTATATTTAGAACCACTGCCAAATAAAATAAGGGACTCAGAAATTCAAGGATATAATTGGCATGGCAATCAAGAAAAGCTGGCTATATTTGCAGGTGATATTTTATACCTGACAAAACCAGAAAGAGGCATTACAGTGTTGTGGAAGATTTTGAGACAATTTCAAATATTTTCAGGATACAAAATTAATGAAGCTAAAATAAAGGCAATAGTGGTAAATTATGTAACCACACATGAATTGGTTCAGCAATATCCATATTTATGGAGACATAAGTATTTAGTAGTATGGATTAAAAATGATTCTGGCATGGCAGCTAAGGATATGTGGGGAAAAAACTAAATACAGGACAATACAAAAACTGAGAAAAAAAATTATGTTCTTACCATAACCTTCCATCTGAGTTGTCGATCTTCATTCTCGACAGTTAGGTTTCAGTTCCGTCCGTGGAACTGACACGGCCAATATAACAAGCTCACGCCAGCCAAAAACTCTCAAGCTAAGGTTACCCATAGTGCCTCTCTTCCCTTTAGATCGAGTTTGCCGGTAAAAATAGTAAAGCAGAAGCTTTGTTTGAGCAACTGCCCTCACACATAACCAGGACAAGTACTGAACCACCAGGAGTCTTTGGAGGGGGGATAGGAGGGTGCGATGTCAAGAATGAATGAAGACTGACAACATAAATGGAATGTTATGGTAAGAACATAACTTCTTTATCTGATGTTGTCAATCTTCATTCATTCATGACAGCTGGAACAGTGTCCCTAGCTATTTTATGTCCTGGGAGGCCCTTTGGAAGGATATTCCTGAGCACCATTGAGTCAAAAGATGTTCTTCCCCTGGAGATCACGTCCAATTTGTAATGAGTGATAACAGTATGAGGGACAGCCCAATCAGCTGCTGTGCAAATGTCATCCATAGAAGCTTTTGAATGAAAGGCTACTGAGGTGAAAACTGATCTAGTGGAGTGAGGTATGACTTTAGCTGATGGACTCATTTTATTTTGTAGATAAACAAAGGTGGTGTAATCCTTCAACCATTTTGACAAAGTGACTTTGGATACTGGCTTGCCTAATCTAGGGCCTGAAAAAGACAGGAATAGTTGATCTGAATTTCTGAAAGATTTAATCTCGAGTAAAAGCATAATTGTCTATGCACATCCAGCAAATGCAAACAATATTCCCCTTTGTTTGAAAAGTTTTGGAAGAAAACTGGCAGATCAATAGACTGATTAATATTTGAATCTGAGAGAACTTTGGGTAGAAAAGAGGGGTTAATCCAAAGAAATACTCTCTCTGTGTGAAAAATGATGTATAGGCGCTTTACACACAAGGCATGTCATTCTGATACTCTCTTGGCTGAAGTGATGGCTACCAGTAATAAGGTTTTCCAAGATAAAAATTTTATAACACAGTTGGCTGCTAGCTCAAAAGATTGACGAATCTAAGTTTGTAGAACGTCAAACTCCAAGGTTCAATGGGTTCTTTAAAGGATGGTTTTAAAATCCATGACTCCCTTTAAGAAGGTTTTGCAGACGGGGGGATAGGAGGAAAAAGATAAGAGAAGAAAGAGATATCAAGGAAAAAGCAGTGAGCCATTATGAAAATTTGAGATAGCTGCTAAATGCACTCTGATAGTAGAAGCTGAGACTCCTGATTGGAGCAAAGTTGACAAATATTTTAAGACTTTATGAATTGGGGCTGAAAAAAGGTCAAGTCTGTTCTTGAGACCAGATCACAAATCTGCTCTACTTACTATGATAAAGTTTCCTGGTGGATGGTTTATGGGAAGCCAGAAGTATCTTTTGTACTGGGGAAGACCGATTATTCTGCCTGGCAATTACCAGAAGTGGAGGTAACAAGTGGTCATCTTAAGACTAAGTAGGCTGGGAGAGACCAGCCCGTGTGGATGAGAGTCCATGGGCAGTGAACTACAAAGAAAGAGGAACCAGACTTGACAGGGCCAACAGGGTGAAATGAGGATTACTTTGCTTCTCAACCATTGCGATTTCTTCAAAATCTGTGGTATCAGGGGAAAAGGAGAGAAAACATAAAGCAGTCCCAGGGGGCAATCGGGTATCAGAGCGTCCCTCTGTGACTCCCCCTGAGGGGAGATTAGGGCGAAGAAGCTGCTGCATTTCTGGTTTGTGGGAGATGCAAACAGATCGCAGCAAGGCTGACCCCAATGATGAAAAATTTCTGTCACTACTAAGGGCTTGAGAGACCACTCGTGAGGCAGGAGGAGGTCTCTGCTCAGTTTGTCCAAAATCACATTGGAATTCCTGGGAATGTGCACTGCTATCAGACAGCGGTTTGAAGCTATCGTTCATTGCTATACTCTCAAGGCTTCCCAACATCAGGAATAGGAGCTGGTTTGTTAATGTACCAGATGACCGATATGCTGTCCGACTGGATAGCAATTGTCCCCAATGGAAGGGCAGATTGGAATGCTTGCAATGCTAGAAGCACCGCCCTCAGTTCTAGGACATTGATATGCAGATTGGCCTCTAAGGGGAAAGTACAGTTGTGTACACCTACCACAAATGCAGATGTTCTAGTGTCTTCACTGTTGCAGTCATGACTGTAGGGTTCTCCCCTGCCGGCAGGCAGCCCTCGGTCGGCCGGAATCCCAAAGTCTGGGTCCGGCATCAGCTGTTCAGCCATGCTCCCTGACGTCAGAGCGCCAGGAGTACAAAGCTGACAGCCGACGCCATCTTCTCCAGTT
This sequence comes from Protopterus annectens, assembly GCF_019279795.1. Lineage (NCBI taxonomy): Eukaryota > Metazoa > Chordata > Ceratodontiformes > Protopteridae > Protopterus > Protopterus annectens. Next base: position 1,957,772,882 of record NC_056739.1, read on the forward strand.
TTTCTTGCCCCAGATGTCAGGAGTCCCAAAATAAAAAAGGTCCCATAACCTTTGCAAATACACCTCAGAAGAATGGTGAAAAAAGGAAATACACAAAAGTAAAAATAAGAGGGGACAGGAGGGAGGGAAACCCAGACTGCAACAGTGAAGACACTCGAACATCTACATTTATGGTAGGTGTACACAACTGTATTATGTTCATCGTGTTTCACTGTTGCAGTCATGACTGTAGGGTAGAATCCCAAAGCTGAAAGAAAGGGAGGTGGTCATAAAGAGTAAGGGGCGGCTAAAAGGCCCTGCAAGACTGCAGAGGCAAAGCCTGCCCTAGACTTAGAGTAGAGAGGTAGATTGTAGTGCTTAGAAAATGTATGCACTGAACTCCAAGTTGCAGCTTCCAAAATGTCCTTGGCAGGAACTCCCCTGAGGAAGGCTGCAGAAGTAGCAGTAGCTCTGGTGGAATGAGTCCGTATACCCCCTGGGATTTGCTTTCCATGGTGAGAATAACAAAATCTGATTCCATGAGCAATCCATTTAGAAATGGTCTGTTTTGAAATGGCTTTACCTTGGGAACTTGAAGCATAAGAAACAAACAATTGTTCTGATTTTCTGATGTCCTTGGTTCTGTTCAGGTAAAAACGTAGCTGTCTGTGCACATCCAAGGAATGTAAGATCCTTTTCCCCTTTATTTTGAGGAGTGGGGAAAATGTTGGCAAGTGTATAGTTTGATTTAAAGCCACTCTGGAAACCACCTTAGGCATGAAGGTAGGATTAGTCCTGAAAGATACCCTGTCTTGATGAAAAATAATATAAGGTTCCACAGCCATAAGAGCTTGTAACTCTGAAACTCTCCTGGCAGAGGTTAGGGCTAACAGGATGGCTGTCTTCCAAGATAAAAACTTGATGTCAGAAGAGCCAGCAGGCTCAAAAGGAGGCAAGGTTAGTTTTTCCAAAACATAGTTGAGATCCCAAGCAGGAATAGGAGGAGATCTAGGAGGTCTTAAGTTCTTAGCTCCTCTGAGAAACTGTCGCATGAGCTGGTGGGAAAAGATGGGAGGGTCTGTATTATAATGAGCAGAAATAGCAGAGGCATGTATCTTAATGGAAGAGAAAGAGAGATCCTTATGTAAGAGATCTGTCCAGTAAAGTAAAATTAAAGTAATGTTAGGAAGAAGAGGATCAGAATCCTGAGCCTGCATCCAGGAACAAAATCTTTTCCATTTTCCTGCATAAGATTTTCTAGTGCTAGGACATCTGGCTTCTAAAATGACATCCATAACCTGCTTGGGCAGTAAAGAAGAAATCAAAGGCCCTGGATTAACCAGGCCACCAGGCTGAGAGTTCTGACATGAGAGTGTAGACCTGACCCTGATGTTGGGACAGAAGGTTCGGAGACTGAGGTAAAACCCAAGGGGGCTCCAGGCATAGGTTTTTTAGAGTTAGATACCAAAACTGTCAAGGCCAATTTGGAGCCAGCAAGATTATCATCTTGGGCTTGTCCTGTTTTATCTTCAATAAAACCCACAGAAGAAGAGGAAGAGGCGGAAAAGCATATCCCGAGAGGTTCCTCCAACTGAATGACAGGGCGTCCACTTTCTAAGCTTCTCTGTGGAAAGACCTGGTGCAAAAAGTCTGTAGTTGATGATTGAGATGGGATGCAAAGAGGTCTATGTGAGGACATCCCCAGACTGCTGTTATCATCCTGAATATATTGGTGTCCAGCATCCACTCGTGTGGATCCGAAAGATTTCTGCTCAGACTGTCTGCCAGGAAGTTTTGTTTTCCTGGTAGAAACTGAGCTTGAAGATCCAGATTGTAAGCTAGAGCTATGTTCCATAGATCCATGGCTAGTCTGCAAAGGAAGTAGGAATGAGATCCCCCTTGCTTATGTACCACATAACTGTGGTGGTGTCTGTCCGTATTAACAGTTGTCCTGGCTGTAAAAGATTCCTGAAGGCCAATAGAGCTTTCTGAACGGCTAACATTTCCTTTAAATTGATATGCAGGTGCTTCTGATCCTTTGTCCAAAGGCCCTGCAAACAATTGCCCTGAAAATGGGCTCCCCAAGCATAATCCGAGGCGTCTGTGGTTAGAATCTGAGAGGCAGGAGGCAGACGGAAGGGCTTCCCTTTGTTTAGAGCACATGCCCTGGACCACCAAAGAAATTCCTTTTGAAGGCAAGGAAGGACGGAGATCAGTATGTCTAAACTGTGGCAATGCTGAGACCATACACTTTTTAGGTACCACTGTATTTTCCTCATGTGTAGTCTTGCATATGGTACGAGAAGGATGCAGGAGGCCATGTAACCCAAAGCCTGCAGGAATTTCCTTGCAGATAGCTGAGTTAAAGTTGCCAAGGTTCTGAAAGTTGAAGCTAGCTGTAACTGTTTTTCGGATGTCAGAAATGCCATCTGGGTTGTGGCGTTTAGAAGTGCACCCAGAAAAGTTATCTGTTGTGATGGTGTTAAATTTGACTTTTTTATGTTTACAGAGAATCCCAGGAACTTGAGGAGGTTCTGTACAAATTTTAGATGCTGGAGTAAGACATCCTTGCTGTCTGCCTGAATTAGATAATCGTCCAGATAAGGGTAAATTTGAATTCCCTTGAGTCTGCAGTAAGCTACTACTGGAGCCAGGCATTTTGTGAAGACCCTGGGCGCAGTAGATAATCCAAAGGGCAGCGCAGAGAATTGAAAGTGCCTCAATCTGGCTTTGAACCTGAGGTATTTTCTGCGATCCTGCCTGATGGGAATGTGTAAATATGCCTCCTTTAAATCCAAAGTAACCATCCATGCATTTTTGGACAGCATTGGAAGTAGCTGCTGTAGAGTAAGCATCTTGAATTTTGGAATCTCTAGAAAGGTGTTCAAGACCGACAGATCCAGAATGGGTCTCCATGAGTTTTGCTTCCTTGGGACTAGAAAAAGCCTTGAATAAAAACCTTTTCCCATCTCTGAAAGAGGAACCAGTTCTATGGCATTCATAGCCAAAAGAGCTTCCACCTGGTTTAAGGCCTCCATCCACTGACGTTTTGGAAGGTCTGGCCATCTGCTTGGCCTTGGAAAGGTATGAAAGTGGAATTTGTAACCTCTTAAAACCACATCCAAAACCCATTTGTCTTGGGTTATTTGAGACCAATTTTGATAGAAAAGAGAGAGTTTTCCTCCGAGAGGGGCTTCCAGGCAAGAAGTTCCTGTAGCCTAACAGACTGAGTCATTGAGTTTGTTTCCTTTGAGATTGTGACCTGTCCTCTCCTCCCCTAGGGGTGGAAGCAGTCCACTGTCTTGGTCTATAAGCAGCTTGTGTTTGAGGCCTCCCTCTGGAACGTCTATATCTACCCCTCTGAGGCCTGTCTGAAGTGGGAAAGGACCAATTTTTTGAAGGCCAATTCCTGCTAAATCTAGGAGGCTGTACTTGTAAGAAATCTTTAACTGTTTGCATGGATTTCGCCTTATCCTCCATCTTTTTAATCACCTCTTCAGCTTTTGATCCAAACAAAACATTATGCTGAACAGGAGCATCCAATAATTTAGCCTTTACTTGTTCAGGTAAATTTTGTTCCTTTAGCCATGCATGCCTTCTAATGACTGTGCCAGAGGCCACAGCCCTACAAGAAGCCTCCAAGGCATCAAATCCACAGTGTAAACCATGCTTCCCAACCTGTTCAGTGGCATGAAATAAGTCATGTAATTCCTTATCATCTGCACAGGCAGAAATAGAAGTAAGCTTTTGTTTTAAGACAGACAATAGAAATTGCTGGTATTTAAACATATGAAACTGACAGTTTAAAGCCCTAATGGACAAAGTAGCAGAAGTGTACACCTTTTTGCCCCATCTTTCTAAGGATCGAGAATCCTTTTCAGTAGGAATGGGATTTTTGGCAGAAGCGGCCTTAACTCCCTTAGGACCCTGAGAAATGGTTTCAGGGTCAGCAGAAGGGTTCTTGTATAAAAACTGATGGGAATCAGGAACCCTGTAATATCTATCAGGCTTAACAGGAGCAGGAGGAAAAGAGTCAGGGGTTAAGTTAGCCTCCACAAAAGCATCATCCACAATATCCAAAACAGGAGGAATAACCAGGGGTCTATGTTGGGGAAGAAGAAGAAATTCCCTCAGTCATTTCTTGGATTCCGAAAACTCCTGTCCTTCCCAGTGGAAATGTTCCCTCATTTCATGCAAAGTTTCCCCAAAAGAGAAATCCTCGGGGGAGAAGCTGAAGGAATGGATTCTTCAGCATTAAAATCCTCATAAGGAGGGAAATAATATTCTTGATCAGAAGAAGAAACTGAGGAAACAGAAGCCTGATCAGAGAAATCATAAGAAACATCCTGCCTTGGCCTTTTGTCTGGAGGGGGATGAGAACCCCTAATCATAGTAAGTAAATCCTCCGCCATCTTGAGTAACTGTTTCTGTGACTTGGGAGCCGGTTCAGAAGAGGCCTGAGTTGAAGTCTTTGATTTTGAAGGAGTCTTTGCCTTTGTCTTTGGCTTTGCCTTTATTAGTAGCTGAGTAGGCCTGAAAACCCCTTCGGAAGCCGGTACCTGCACAGCGGCTCCGGACCCATCCAAAGGAGCATTGTCCGAAGGTCCTGCAACAGAAATATTTAAAGGCCTGGTTGGCTCCTCATGAGAGTCCATTTCAGCCGTCGGTTCTGAAATGGCCGACGTCAGGGGCTGCAAAAGCGCCTCACTGACGACGGCTGAACCTGAAGCTGGCTCCGCTTGTGCGCTATCATCAGATTTGGACCTCGGAGGCCTGTCTTTATCCTTGCGACGTTTGTGAACTCTGATAGCCGGGACCGTATCCGATGACATTTTGTAGTTAAAGCGCCTACCGAAGTAATGAAAAGCAAAATCGTACCTTCGCTTAATTGTACCTTGATTGAATCTAGCACAAAACTGACAACTAGCTACGTCGTGGTCAGGGCCCAAGCAAGGAATACAGTAAGAATGAAAATCCTTATGAGGTATTTGCTTCCCACATGAAATACAATTAACTTTTTCTGACATCGGAGTGAAGCAAGAAAAAAGTTTCCCCAATGGGGTACTTAGCTTTGAGTGGAGAAGAAAGTCTTCGGACTGAAGTACATCAGTAAAATTCGTCAGGAGTCAGCCGACCGGCACTTGCGAACTGCTATCACCGCACGTCAAGAAAGACTGGAGAAGATGGCGTCGGCTGTCAGCTTTGTACTCCTGGCACTCTGACGTCAGGGAGCATGGTTGAACAGCCGACGCCGGACCCAGACTTTGGGATTCTGGCCGACCGAGGGCTGCCTGCCGGCAGGGGAGAACCCTACAGTCATGACTGCAACAGTGAAACACGATGAACATCCAAGTGTCTTGGACTGTTTTTCCCTGAAAACCCCCCACCCCATCAGGAATGTGTCCGTGGTCACTACGGCCTTGGGTTGGGGGGGGGCTTCATCCACCAAATCAGATCTTGTTTGCAACAGTTTGTTATGCGGACTGGGTAAGACATGGGGTGTGTAATAGAGACCACTGTGACACTAGGAGCCACTGTAGCAGCCTCATGTGGAATTTTGCCAGGGGAACTATGGTGATCGTCCCTGCCATTGACTCTAGTAGTTGTAAGACTAAGCAAGCTGGGACTATGTCTTGAGAGAGTATCGCTTGGAGCTGGGATCTAAACTTTTGTAACCAGTGATGATGAGAGAGCAACCAGGCAGGATCTTGTATCGAATGTTGCTCAAATAAATTCTAAGCTTTGAGTGGGTGCCAGTTTTGATTCCTCGTTTATTGAGATGTCTAAGATCTCTGCCAGTTCTAGAGTGTAATGTAAAGGTGTGAAGCAGTAGACCCTTGGTAGGGGCAGTAAGGAGCCAATCCCCTCTACTCATCACTCATTAGACCCATTATAGAGTACCTCTCAAGACATCTACAACAACTGGAAAGGCCGCAGAAATACCTCACAAAGAGGATTACCGGCCTCAAACAGATGCCCTACACAGACCTTCTCAAAAAACTCCAGCTTTACTCTGTCACATATCGCCTACTCAGAGGCTATCTCTGACTAACATACAAAGCTATGTCAAACCCAGAGCTGTTGGACATGCTCCACTTAAAGAAATCCCAATCCCTCCAAGCTACATGCTCTAGGGACCTAAACTTTGTCACCACAATAAACAGAACATGCTGGAGGGATAGATTCCTGTCCCAGAGACTTCCCATACTCTGGAACAAACTACCTATCTGTATCAAACAAAGCCCCTCATTAGCACTCCAAGAAAAATCTTGATGATTGGATGGGAGATAGGAAATTCACCCTGGGGATCACTTTTGTGGCTCTGCTTGACAGGGGCACAGGAAAATAATTTCTTGGATGGCAAAAGCCAGGGTACTGTTTGGCTAGGCTTATATAGTCCCTAGGGCCAATAGCCCAGTACCTACCTATGAATTGTCTAAATATGGAAACACCCAGAATTCTTGCAGTCTCAAGTGAGCTGTTACTACTGTCATACATTTGGCAGACACCCTTGGAGGCTGTGGCAAGACCAAAGGGCAGTGCCCAAAATTGGTAATGACTGGCTCCCAGACAGAAGCGGAGATATCTTCTGGAGCGTTATGTAGTAATGCGCATCTTGAAGATGTATCGAGCACATCCAATCGTCTTTATCCAGAAATGGAAGAATACTGAACCATGACCATCCAGAATTTTGCCTGCCCGAGAAACTAGTTCAAGATACTGAGGTCCAGAACTGGCTTCCAGCCCCCTTTTTTGGCTCTAAAAAGAACCTCGAGTAAAATCTGGATCCAATTTGGTCTGGTGGGACTGTTTGGATGACTATTTTTTCAAGCAGCTTTAGAATTTCTTGAGCTGTTGCCTCCCTCTGACGGAATGGAACATTGGGGTTTCACCTCTGAGGTCTTGGATAAAGATCGAAGTGGATATGGTAATCTCTGGTAATTATCGTCTGCACCCAGGCCAGGCTAAGTGGTGCAGAGAGAGAATCGTCCCCCAACTGTGTCCAAAGGCAAGCAATCCAGCCACTCTTCAAAAGCACTGATAGGGCTGTCCAGAGAATTTATTTTTATTTTATTTTACATTTGTTTACCAGGAATGTCCAAATGGACACAGGTCCATTTTCAGTGGAGGCCCAGGGAGAAAAGCCCCACATTACAATACATTACATGAGAGTAAAAAGAAGTAGAACATACAAACATATGCCATATATACACATCAGGACATGCTGGTGATTAACAAACATACATATATAGCATATATACACATAACAGGACATCATGCTAGTGATTAACATTTCTTACTGTAGACAATCAGAGGTACTTTTTTTTTTCTTTTGCAGTTATAAGTTTTGTAAGGTAAATGTATACGGGTTTGTTTGGAAGCTTTCAGGGGAGAAACTGTAGCTGTACCCTGACAAATTCTCTTGGTATGGATTAGCCTGGTGAGTGGCATAAGCATAGCCAGTTGCTTAGATACTGGATTTTCAGGAGTTTTTTGAACTGACTAAAGGAGGTGGCAAAAGATATTTGGCTTGGTAGTGTGTTCCAGGTTTTGGCAATGGTGTTTGCAAAGAGGGACTTACCAGCTTCATTTTTATGTTTGATGACAGTTATGAGGTTTTGGTTACTAGATCTTAAGGCTCTAGAGGGAATGTAGGGCTGAATTAGGTGCTGAAGTGCTGGAGTTATCTCAGGAAGGTAGCAGAGTTTGTGCACTATAGAGAGTTGATTGAGTAGAACTGTATGAGGCAACTCAAGCCATTTAAATTGCTTAAGGGATAGACAGTGGTGAAACCTATATGAGGCTTCAGTAGCAAACTTGGCAATCTTGTTGTAGCAAGATTCCACTTTATTTAGATCAGTTTGGTGGAGATTAGTCAAGATGGGAAAGGCATAGAGGACGGTGGATAGAATATGAGTCCCTGCGATGGTTACTTTGGTGCGTTTTGTCAAACTGTTTGTTCCTGTAGAGGAGACCAAGATTTGTATTAACTTTCTTAATGGTTTGTGCTATGTGGATGTCGAACCTCAGGTTATTGTCTATTTCTACGCCTAACAGTTTAGTGTATGTGGTTGGACTGATCTGAATGTTTTCTTTGGAGCTAATGGTGAAATTATTATTTAGGAGAGGAGCACTGCCAGGGCTGAAAAGAATTCATTTTTTTGGGGGGGGGTGAAAAGTAGATGTTTGATGCTAGTGAACCAAGTTTTGGCTAAGGTGAAGTTATTTTGGGTAAGGGTATACAGTTCGCTAAGGGCAGGTGCAGCACATATTAGGGTAGTGTCATCTGCATATTGTACTATTGAGGCAGTGGGAGAGGATGAAGAGATCTGATTTGTAAATAGAGAGAACAGCAATGGGCCAAGGATGGATCCTTGAGGACTCCTATGATTACTGGTAAAGTACAGTTGTGTACACTTACCATAAATGTAGATGTTCGAGTGTATTTACTGTTGCAGTCATTACATTTGGGTAATCTGCTGGCAGGTTGCCCTCAGTCGGCCTGATTAACAAAGTCTTGGGTCCTGCATCTGTTGCTGTCCCTTCTTCCATGACATCAGGTCGTCAGGGGTATAAAACATGCAGCTGACGCCATTACATCAGTTTCTCTTGCACCAGATGTCAGGTGCCCCCCAGATGGAGATCAGATAAAACTAAAAAACACCAAAATATATACACCTCCAATTCCAAAAGCAAATACACCAGAAGGGCTTTTAAGCATAGTGAAAGAAGTTAGAGGTAAAAACTAAAGAAAAAATAGGGGGTTGGAGGGGCAGTAACCTGGACTGCAACAGTGAATACACTCGAACATCTACATTTATTGTAAGTGTACACAACTGTACTATGTTCTTTGTGTTTCACTGCTGCAGTAATTACATTTGGGTAGATTCGCAAAGCAATGATTGGGAGGATGGAATTATAAGGCATTAGGACTAGCTATAAGACCCTGCAGGACAGCAGTGGCAAAACCAGTCCTGGATTTAGAGTAGAGTGGTAAATGGTAATGTTTAGTGAAGTGAACGTATGGACTGAGCTCCAGGTAGCAGCTTCTAGAATGTCCTTGGTAAGAACACCTCTGAGAAAGGCTGCAGAAGTAGATGCAGCCCTGGTGGAATGGGATCTGACCCCCTTGGGGACAGGTTTTCCATGGTGTGTATAACAGAAAAGAATACAATTCCATTTGGAAATGGTTTGCTTTGAAATAGCCTTTCCCTCTGCCCCTGCAGCAAATGCCACCAGCAGTTGTTCAGATTTTCTTTGAGATTTCGTTCTGCTTAAGTAAAATCTAAGTTGTCTGTGTACATCCAATGAATGCAGAATCCGCTCCCCCTTGTTCTGTGGATTGGGGAAGAAGGTTGGCAAATGAATGGTCTGATTGAGAGCCACATTGGATACATGCATGAAGGATGGATTGGTTCTGAGGGATACCCTGTCTGCATGAAAAATGGTGTAAGGCTCCCCTGTAATAAGAGCTTGTAGTTCTGAAATCCTTCTAGCTGAGGTGACTGCTAAAAGAAAAGTTGTTTTCCAGGAAAGTAATTTTAAGTCTGCAGTTGAAGCTGGCTCAACAGGTGGGAGAGTGAGTTTTTTCAATACAAAACTGAGGTCCCAGGCAGGGGTTGGAGCTCTCCTAGGTGACCTTAAGTTTTTGGCCCCTCTGAGGTACTGTTTTAGCAAAGGATGGGAGAAGAGGGGGGTTCTGTGCTGTAATGAGCTGAAATGGCTGAGGCATGAATGAGGCATGGATTTTTATTGAAGAAAAGGACAAGCCCTTGTGAAGCATCTCAGTCAAATATTGTAAAATGTAAGGAATGTTGGGCACTGCTGTGCTTACACCTTGAGCTTGATTCCAAGCACAGAATCCTTTCCACTTGTCAGCATAAGATTTTCTAGTACTAGGCCTTCTGGCCACCAAAATGACATCCATCACAGGTTTGCTGAGGGATGCTAAAGGTGAATTTAGCTGATTAGCTAAGCTGCAAGATTCAACATTTGGAGCTGAGAGTGCAGAATGTGGTTGTTCTGCTGAGACATCAAGAAAGGTGTCTGAGGCAGGTGCCACAGAGGAAGGTGTGACACATTGCACAGGAGTGGGTACCAGTGTTGTCGAGGCCAGTCTGGAGCAATCAAAATAATTTTTGTTTTTTCCTGTTTTACTTTTAGAAGAACTTTGGAGAGCAAGGGCAGAGGAGGGAAGCCTTAGAAAGATAGGTTTTTCCAGCTGAAGGATAGAGCATTCACTTTCCAAGCTTTTTGGTGATGAGTCCTTGTGCAAAATTTGTTCAACTGATAGTTCTGGGGAGAGGCAAACAGATCTATGTCCGGGCTCCCCCATTTGCTTGTCAACATGTTGAAAATCTGTGGTTCCAGCTTCCATTCGTGTGGGTCCATGAGATTTCTGCTTAGTTCATCTGTCAGTGAATTCATCTTTCCTGGCTGGAATTGAGCTTGTAGTTGTACTAGAAAGGTTAAGACTGTGTTCCACAGCACCATGGCTAGTCTGCAGAGGGAGTAGGAGTGAGTTCCCCCCTGCTTGTTTATGTACCACATAACCATGGTGTTGTCTGTCTTTATCATTAACTGTCCTGGAAGTAGGTAGTCCTTGAAGGCTGTCAGAGCATTCTGTACAGCTAGCATTTCTTTTTGATTGATGTGAAGATGCATTTGATTTGGGCTACATTTGCCCTGAATGCACTTCCCTGCTAGATGCGCCCCCCAAGCCTAGTCTGATGCATCTGTAGTCAGAGTTTGGGCGGCAGTGGGTGGTGCAAATGGCAATCCCTTGTTTTGGTGGCAGGCCTCTGCCCACCACAGGAACTCTAGTTGCAGGCAAGGTATGATAGGAATCATTGTTTCCAGACTTTGACAATGCTGACTCCATAGACTTTTTAAGTACTACTGCAGTTTCCTCACATGCAGTCTTGCATATGGAATTAAAAGAATGCAGGTAGGCCATGAACCCCAAGGCTTGCAGAATTTGCCTTGCAGAAAGCATGTTTTTTGTGGCCACCTGTTTGAAATAAGTAACCAAATGAGTTTGCTTCTATGGTGCAAGGAAAGCCAATTGGGCAAGGAAAGCTTGCACTCAGGAATGTAATTTTTTGAGGGGGTACCAGTTGTGATTTCTTTTTGTTTACAGTGCACCCTAGACAAGTTAGAACCCTTTTTTACAAATGCCAGATGTTTTAGAAAAATGTCCTTGGCTTCTGCCTGTATTAGACAATTGTCCAGGTAGGGATATATCTGAATATTTACTTGTCTGCAAAATACAATTACTGGAGTCAGGCATTTTGTAAAGACACTGGGCACAGTAGATAAGCCAAAGGGTAGTGCAGAGGATTGGTAATGCAAGTAGCCTGCTTTGAAGCGGAGGTATCTTCTGCAGGACTCCCTATTTGGTATATGCAGGTACGCCTCTTTTACATCTAGAGTTGCCAGCCAGGCATCTTTGCTTAGCAGAGAAAGTAATTGTTGAAGAGACAGCATCTTGAATTTTGGAATGTCCGGAAAGGTGTTTAGAGTAGATAAGTCCAGGATTGGACGCCATGATTTGTCTTTTCTGGGTACCAGGAAAAGCCTTGAACAGAAACATTGTCACTTTTCCTCTTCTGGTACTGGTTATATAGCCCCCATGCTCATGAAGGAAAGCACTTGTTTCTGGGCCTCTGCCCACTGATTTGGGGGCAGGTCTGGCCATCTGTTTGGAACTGGCAGGGTGTGGCAATGAAATCTGTACACTTGGGATACTATATTTAAAACCCATTTGTCCTGGGTTATAAGTTGCCAGATTTTTGCATGAAGTGCCAGTTTCCCCCCCAAAGGGGAAGTTAACTGGTAAGTGCTTAGAAGGCGTAAAGGAAAGTCATTGAGACTGCTTACCATAGGGAGAGGTGTCTTGTTGCTTCCAGATTTGGAAGATGAGGTACCCCGTTGTTTTGTTCTGTAAGTCCCTTGTAACTGAAACTGGGAGCCTTTGGAATGCCTGGGTTTGGCTTGAGAGGCTCTGGTTGGAACTAGAAAGGACCAGTTCTTAGTAGGCCAGTGCCTGCTGAATCTTGGAGGTTGTTCCTGTAAGAAATCTTTCACAGTTTGCATAGATTTAGCTTTATCTTGCACCTTTTTTAAAACTTCTTCAGCCTTAATACCAAAAAGACGGTCCTGTTGTAAAGGAGCATCCAACAATTTTGCTTTAACGTGATCAGGCAGAGTTTGCTCTTTGAGCCAAGCATCAAGCATGCCTTCTTTGCACAGATGCAGTCACAGCAGCCCTGCAAGAGGCCTCTAAAGAATCAAAACCACATTGCAAAGTATGTTTTCCAACTTGTTCAGCTGAATGCAATAAATCCTGTAAATCTTTGTTTTCCACACAGTTAGATATCAACATCAATTTCTGTTTAAGCAGCCCTATGAGATGCTGCTGATATTTAAGCCTATGAAATTGACAGTTTAAAGCTCGGATTGCCAAGGTTGCAGAAGTATAAACTTTCTTACCCCATTTATCCAGCGCCCTGGAATCTCTATCAGAAGGGGTAAGATTTTTAGCAGTAGAGGCCTTAATACCTTTGGGACCCTGAGAAATTGTTTCAGGGTCAGCAGTAGGGTTTTCAGAAAGGAATTTGTGTGAATTAGGAAACCTGTAGTATCCGTCTGGTTTAACAGAAGCCAGAGGCAGAGAATCTGGTGACATACTAAATTCTGAGAAAACATCATCAACAATGTCTAGCACAGGAGATACAGCCAAAGGCCTACGCTGAGGAAGAAGAAGAAAATCCCTAAGTCTCTTTTTAGATTCAGAGAAATCCTGACTTTCCCAATGGAAATGTTCCCCTAAAGTATGTAAAGGTTCTCCAAAGGAAAAATCCTCTGGTGGAGAAGCAGAAGGAATGGAATCTTCTGCATCAGAATCCTCATAAGAAGGAATAGAAAAATCCTGTTCATCAGAAGAAATAGAATCATGTTCAGTAGATTCATAATCAATGTCTTGCCTAGGCCTCTTAGAAGGAGGGGGCTGGCTACCCCTGATCAGAGTAATTAAATCTTCAGCCATTTTGATAATCTGTTTTTTTAGACATAGGGGCCTGCACACGTGGCCCAGGTGTCGGTTTCTTAGACAAAGATAGATTTTGGCCTTAGTTTTGAAGATGGAGTTGGTCTAATATATAAATCCGTAGTTATGAAAATACCTGCAGAAGCTGGTGCCTGCACAGCGGCTCTGGACCCATCTAAGGTAGAGACATCCATGGGTTCCAAAGTTGAAGCGTGTCATGGCATACCGGACTCGGAACGGGTCTCAGTATAGGCCTGCGAATTAGAAGTAGCGGGTATCAGGGGCTGGGAAAGCACCTCACTGAGTACCGGCAACTTGCTTAGGAGAGGTGGCGTCGTCGGTTTTTGACCACGACGGTCTGTCTCTGCCTTTTTCTTTGCATTTTTTTATGAATTACGGTAGTCGGATTGCTAACCGACAACATTTCTGGATAATTGAAACGTGAACCAAAATACTGAGAGGCAAGAGAGTACCGACGTTTAATAGTGCGTTGATTAAATTTAGCACAAAACCGACAGCAAGGCACTTTGTGATCAGGGCATAGGCAAGGAGTACAGTACAAGTGAAAATCCTTATGAGATATTTGCTTCCCACAAGTAATGCAATTATTAACTTTTACTGACATCGGTAAGGAGCAAGAAAAAGTTTCCCCAACGGAGTACTTAACTTTTAGTTGAAGACATCGGTTCTGAAACTCGAAAATGAAAATTTAAGGAGTCGGCCGACCAGCACTTGCAAACTGCTTCAGGAACCACACGGCAAGAAAGACAGATGTAATGGTGTCGGCTGAATGTTTTATACCCCTGACGACCTGACGTCATGGAAGAAGGGACAGCAACCGACGCAGGAACCAAGACTTTGTTAATCAGGCTGACTGAGGGCAACCTGTCAGCAGATTACCCAAATGTAATGACTGCAACAGTGAAATACGAAGAACATCTGCTATTGCCCGTTCTCATCTCCTTTCCTCCCTTCTCTTTGTGTCCTCCGCTACTCACACACTTGCATAAATCAGAAAAACTATCCTGTTGTTACAACCACATTTCTAGGTTTGCCACTGGTTCTGCAAATAGGACACACCATGGTCGCCATCTAAATCTTCTAGGGTAGGTTGAACTACCTTCCCTACTACAGTTTAACCAGCTCATAACACATAAAGCACTCCACCACCCTGATAATACACCAGTACTCAAAAATATTGTCAGCCCATATAGTAACCTCAGACCACTTCGCTCATCCAATAGACTTATGGTCCAAACATTCAAATCCAACAACTCGCCAGGGGACGCCTTGTTTGCCAACGAGATTGGCAAAACCTGGAACCAACTCCTTGCTGACCTCACTCTAGAATCCTCACTTACACTATTCAAAAAAAGTCTCAAAAAATATTTTAAATCACACTGGCTATGTCCTTGCTCTAATCCTGACTAGCATCATCTCTATGACTCAAGAGCTTTACCACAATTGTATTATGCATTCTAATTCTGCTAATTTAGGATGTCATAATTCAAGCTTCTACCTTATTGTCACATGCTTTTATAGTACTCATTTCTGATTTAAAGACTGTACATACAGTGTCTTATCTACTGTATAAACAGTGTGTCTTATATACTGTCTATATCACTTTTCTGTGTTTATATTTGTGGAGCTTTTCTCCACAGGCCTCCGCTGAAAATGGACATGTATCCAGATGGGCTATCCCAGTCAACAAATGCAAAAATAAAACAAAATAAATAAAACAAATGTAAATTTGCCTATGTCGCAAGTGATAGCTGTATAAAAGTGTTAATAAAAAAAGAGACAAACCTGACTTCCACTGGAGGCTGTACACCCAAAGAATGTGGCCTGTTTTGGCCTTCTTCAAAAACAAGTGACCCTTGGACCGAGAAGTACCCTCCATAGCATCTTTTGCTAAAATCTTTAGATGCTGGTATTCAAGATAGATAGCTAGTGAATATAAAATCTTTAGAATAAATGCTTGACAAACAATACAGGATGTATGGCCATGAGAAGCACCTAAACAAAATAAGCACTGCTCGTGATGGTCTTTATGGGGAATTTGTTTCTCAGTGGTATTTACCCTTTCTGGATGACATGAAGCCTCCACAACAATGCAAAAGAAAAAGATAAGCAAAAAAACTCCAATGGCGCACTTATCAGAAATGGCTAGGTAAACCAGCAAATGACTCGAGCAATCAGACCGATCAAAGTTGGCATTCAGATTGACGGCAGGGAAGTTCTGAGGATGATACATCCGGACATTACCTTTATGCTTCACACCTAACACTGGGTGTATACGTGTGACATACAGCATACCTTTAACAACCTAAAGACTTTGGTATACTAGCTGAACGTTGGGCCCCCCTTGGCAGGGGATTCCCCATGTTAAGAATACTGCAACAGTGAAACTGAAGGACATAACATGTGCCTAAAAGGTTTTAAAAGTATAATCATCCAGCCATTCATCTGAAGTTATTTCAAGTTGTGGCAACATCAAACAACCAGTTTTGCGTGAGTAGGTCCAGTCTGCAAGGAAGCATGTAGTAACTTGCTTTTGGCCATTTCTAAAAGAAGGAAGAACTACTGTTTACAGAAGGGGGCAGTCACAATGATCTTTGGAGTGTCCTTCTGAATGTTCAAAATGGCCCTGGATATATGTGGAAAGGCATAAAGGAAAATCCTGTAAAAGAAATGAGAATGCATCTAATTTCCATGCTTACATGCAAGAAGTCTTAGAGCATAATTTTTCCACTATAGCTGTGAATTGAAGTAAACAGATTTGAGGTGTTCCCAGAGCTGGATCAAATCTTGGAAGACCACTCATTCAATTTGAATTCATGAGGTTCTGTCCTGCTCCACCTGTCTGCCACAAAATTTTGCTCTGAGAGAATGTAAGCCTTTACAGAATTTTGTGCTTACAAAATATGGTATTTCCCAGGCTACCACGGCTAATCTGCACAGAGGGTACAATCGAGAAACCCCTCTGCTGCTTATGTTCCACATCATGGAGGTGTTTTATGTGACCACTTCTAGGCGTCAGGGGGACCACAGAGTTGAGTGCATTTACTACTGCCAAAATCTCTGACGTCTGTGAATTTTGGTCTTTTTTGTTCCAAAGACTTTATACTTTTAATCCTCAAAGACACATCCCACCCCCATATGATGTCTTGGACAACTGTTACAGATTTTAGCCGAGATGGAAGAGAGAATGAGACTTGGATTCAGGTAAAACTGGTGTCTCCACCAAAGATGTTCCCTTTATACAAATCCCAATCTGGAATTTGAAATGTCAGGGAGGTGATGTTTGGACCATACAGAATTTAACATGCCACTGAATCATGTGCAGTCTGTCTGGAGGAATCAGGGGCATTATGGATGACATGAATCCTAAAACTTTGAGAAATTCCCTTGCTGAAATCCTTGACAGACTTGAAAAGATATAGACCTACTTTTTTCCTGTGGGAGAAAATACCTTTAAATGGGTGCATCCATACAGCACTCCAAGAATACTATTCTGTGGGATGGCATTAAGACAAGATTTCTGAATGTTGTCCTTGAAACTCTGGTCTCCAAAGAAGACTTCTTACATAAGTGAAGGGCTCCTGATGCACTGAAAGACTCTGCAAAGATAAGTTCATAGGTTGATTCTAGGCTATCAGCCATAGGGCTAGCCATAACAATTCCCTGGCTATTTTTTTCCCCACAATATTTACTTCCCTGAACCCCAGTCTAGCAAGGTGACTGATGTGATCCCCAGGGTAAATTTCCTATCTCCCATCCAGTCGTCAAGGTTCCTTTTGAAGAGGACCAAGGAGGCGCTCTTGCTTGACATGTATGGGCAGTCTATTCCAGACTACGGGGAGTCTCTGGGTCAGGAACCTGTCCCTCCAGCATGTTTTGTTCATTGTGATAACAAGCTTTAGGTCCCTGGAGTGTGTGGCTCTGATGGATTGGGATTTCTTTACGTGCAGCATGTCCAACAGCTCTGGGTTTGACATGGCCTTGTATGTTAAGCAGAGATCACCTCTAAGTCGAAGATATGTGACAGAAAACAGCTGGAGTTTTTTTTAGTCAGTCAGCATACGGCATCTGCTTTAGGCCTGCGATTCTTTTAGTGAGGTGTTTCTGTGGTCTTTCCAGTTGTTGCAGATGTTTTGTGAGGTACATACCAAATGGGGCATTGTACTCTATGATGGGTCTAATGAGGGATGAGTACAGTGGGACAATGACCTCCTTTTTTCTGGATGAAAAACCCTTAGTGATGAGGTGTGCCACATAGGATTTCCTGACTGTTGTGGCGATGTGGTTATCGAAGGTGAGACCACTGTCCACCTGTGTTCCTAAGTCTCTTATCACACTTTTGGTGTTTAATGTACTGCCACCTATGTGGCAATTCATGGGTACATGGTTTTTCCCAAAGGGGATATCTATACACTTCTTGGCATTGAGCTTGAGCTCATGGCTCTGGCACCAAGAATCTGTTTATGTAAGGCCCTTTTGTAGAATATCCACATCATTTGGGATTTAATAATGGCTCCCAGTTTGCAGTCATCTGCGAACTTTGTTAGCCAAAGTCCCTTAGTGTTGGCCTGTACTTCAGAGAAGTAGATGCCAAACAAGAGCAGTCCCAGGACTGAACCCTGAGGTTCTCTACTTGGCTGGAGCTGGAGTTTGAGTCGGCTACTTTTACCGTGTGGGTTCTGTCAGTAAGCCAGCTGGCAACCCATCGTGTGACGTAGAGATTTATGCCCAGCTTAGTAAGTTAATCTAGGATTCCAGAGTGGGGGATGGTGTCAAAGGCCTTGGCGAGGTCCAGATAGGCTGTGTGGACCGCCTTACCGTCTTCCACTGCTCTGGAGACTGATTTGAAGAAGACAATCAGGTTCAGGAAACACGATCGGCTCTTCACTAACCCCAACTGGGTGGGGTCCAGTATTTGAAGGTTGCCAATGTCTTTGTTTATAAGTTCCATGATAATACGTTCCATGGCCTTGCAGATCAGGCTCGTCAGACTGATGGGACGGTAGTTCCCAGGATCCAAGGTGGATCCCCCCTTGTGGAGTGGGATAACTGTAGTTGTGTGCCACTCAGTGGGCATGAAGCCTGAGGTGAAGCTATGATTAAATGTGACACTTGGGTAGGGTGCCAGTTCATTTTGTAGTTCATGTAGTACACAGCCCGGGATGTCATCTGGTCCCATGGATGCTGTATTCTTAGCATTGGAGAGTGCATTTTTTACCCATGTGGCCATGATTACCGGAATTGGACAATCTTTCGGTACTGAGATGGGCCCTTTAGGGGGTGAGAGGGGGGTGAAGTTGGCATTGAACCAATCTGCCAGGATATTGGCAATGTCCTTGGGATCAGTATATTTAATGCCATTCTGTTGTAGCTCAGAGGAGATCTGAGAATTGCCATTTAGATTCTTGACATAGCTATAGAATGCCTTGTGGTTGTCTTTGAAATCTCTGGCAATTTTATTTTTGTAACTAGCTTTGGAGGATTTTATGAGGGATCTCAGCTTCTTACTGACGCTGGTAAGGGAGGTTTTTGCATTCTGCGATTTTCCTCTTTTCTGCTACAGTTTCTTCCTTCTGCTGTACAGTTTGTTTATGACAGGGGACCACCAGATTGGCTTCCTTTTTTTTTTTAAGAGGAGATTGTCTTGGTTCTATTTGGGATGGCACGATTCATGCACGAGTGGATGTGCTCATACAGTGCTTTAATGTTGGATTCGGCAGTCGAACTTTCAATTCCTGTCTGCATGGGTCGTCTAAAATGAAGAAAATGTGAATACACTGCAGTCTCCAATAGGCTGCACACACTGGTTTATCCACTGCTCTAAGGAGATTAGCAAACGGTAATGCAGGGAATTGAAAGTGTAATCCAGACACAGAACATCCTAGGAAATGCTTGAAAGCAGTGGCTAGTGGCATGTGATAAGTATCCTTTAAATTTATAGAATTATCAAAATACTGAAAGGGGGGATAAAGGAAAAAGGCTGTGAAGGGATAACATTTTGAACTTTAGAACATTGACAAATTGGTCAAGAAAAGAAAGATCAAAGACTGGTCTCCAAGAAAGTACAGTCGTGTACACTTAGCATAAATGTAGATGTTCGAGTGTATTCACTGTTGCAGTCATCACCTGTGCGTTATCCCTGCTGTGGTAGCCCTTAGCCAGCCCGAATACCAGAGTCAATTTTTTTTTGTGTCGGCTGCAGTCGACACGGTCGTAGGTTGTATAAAGCAAGGCAGCCTATGTCATTACATCAGTTTTTCTTGCCCTAACCCATCAAAAGCATAAGGAAATAAGCAAAAGTGGTCGTGGTGGCAAAAAGCCACCATAGGAAGCTTATGTCCACCTAGGGGAAGATGCTATATGGGGGTTGGAGGGAGGGAAATCAGGACTGCAACAGTAGATACACTTTAACATCTACATTTATGGTAAGTGTACACAACTGTACTATGTTCTTCATGTTTCACTGTTGCAGTCATCACTTGTGGGATGATTCCCAAAGCTGAGGAGAGGGGTGCAAGGCTAGGCAAGAGTCCTAGGCATGGGTCAGCAAGCCCTGCAGAACGGCAGAGGCAAACCCTGCCCTAGACTTAGAAAAAAGAGGTAGGTGGTAATGCTTTGTAAAGGTATGGACAGAGGTCCAGGTGTCAGTTTCCAAGAAGTCCCTGGTGGTGACTCCTCTGAGGAAAACTGTATAAGTGGAGGTGGCCCTAGTGGAATGGGTATGGAAAGACTTAGGGGGGTTCCCATGAAGTCTGTAGCAGAAATGGCTACAGTGTGATATCCCTTTGGAAATGGTTTGATTGGAAATGGGGTTCCCCTCTGCCCCAGGGGCAAAGCTGACCAGTAGTTGGTCTGTTTTTCTGAATGGTTTAGTAGAGTCCAGATAGTATCCGAGTTGCCTGTGCATGTCTAGCGAGTGTAGAAATCTTTTCCCCCTTGTTTTGAGGGTTGAGAAAGAAGGTGAGTAGGTGTATTGCCTAAATGAAGGGAACATCAGATACCACCTTGGGCATAAGGGAGGGATTAGACCTCAGGGAGACCCTGTCTGCATGGAAAATGATAGAAGGGCTCAGCAGCCATGAGAGCCTGAAGTTCTGACATGGTTCTGGCTGAGGTGATAGCTAGTAGGAAGGCAGTCTTCCAGGAGAAATATTTCAATTCTGTAGAAGCAACAGGTTCAAAAGGAGATAAGGTTAGTTTTTCTAGAACATAATTCAGGTCCCCAGGGTGGCGTAGAAGGCCTTCTGGGAGGTCCGACATTAGAAGCCCCTCTGTGGAATTACTTAATCAAAGGATGAGAGAAGAGGGGTGGGTCTGAATCGTAATGGGCAGTAATGGCTGAGGCATGGATTTTAATAGAGGAGAAAGAGAGGGCACTATTGAGCAACTCAGCTAGATAATCCAAGATAAGATGGAAGGAAGGGAGGTACTGGCCCCTTTGGACTGGTTCCAGGAGCAGAATCTTTTCCATTTCCCTGCATATGATTTTTTGCTGCTGGGCCTTCTGGCTTCTGTGATGATGTCTACGACCTGTTTGCTTAACAGGGACTCCTTGCTAGCTTTTAAGGTATAAGCCATGCTGAAAGATTGAGAGTCTAAGTCTGGGTGCAGTATCTTCCCCCTCACCTGGGTCAAGAAGTCTGAGGTCAGGGGAAGCTGCTTGGGGGGTGTAAGGTCAGACTGTGCAGTAAGAGGTACCAATGCTGTCTGGGCCAATCTGGAGCAATGAGGATGGCCTTTGGTCTCTCTTTCCTTATTTTGATCAGTAACTTGGGAATAAGGGGCAGAGGACAGAACATGCACACAGAGGGAGTACCAGGGGAAGGTCAATGCATCCACCTTCCACGCTAGGAGGTGATGCTCCCTAGTACAGAACTTTTGCAGCTGGTGGTTAGGTGCAAGGCAAAGAGATCCACTTCCAGAGTCCCCCATTCCTGAGTGATTTGCAGAAAGATTTCCCTGTGTAGCTGCCATTCATGGGGATCCAGTAAGTTTCTGCTTAGGTGGTCTGCCAGGGTGTTGTTGACCCCTGGTAGGTATTGGGCAATTAGGTGTAGACCAATGGAGGTGGCTGTAAGCCAGAGGCTTATAGCTAACCTGGCAAAGGGGGGTAAGATGGCCCCCCATGTGTTGATATACCACATTACTGTGGTGTTGCCTGTTTTTATAAGGAGAACCCCTGGCCTGAGATGGGGTTTGAAAGATGTCCGAGCCTTTTATACTGCCATCATTTCTTTCTGATTGATGTGCAAGTGTAGTTGCTGGGCATTCCAAACACCTTGGGTGCACCTGCCTGCTACGTAAGCATCCCAAGCAATGTCTAAGGTGTCAGTGGTGATGGTCTGGCCAAAAGGGTGGAGGATGAAGGGAAGACCCTTGTTTCTGGCACAGGCCTCTGCCCACCAGAGAAACTTGGCCCTTATACATGGGATCAGAGGGAGAAAGGTCTCTAGGGACTAAGAGTGCTGGCACCAAATGTTCTTTAAATACCACTGAAGTTTTCTCAAGTGAAGCCTGGCCAGAGGAATGAGAAGGATGCAAGATGCCATGTATCTCAGGGCTTACAGGAACTTCTTCACAGTGAAGTGACTTCTGGAAGCCAGCTGGGTAAAGTAGAGGGGCAGGAAACTCTGCTTTTTTGGGGATAGGAAGGCCATATGGGATGCTAGATCTAGCACAACTCCCAAGAAAATGATCTTCATGGTGGGGTTTTGCTTTGATTCCTTCTCATTGATGGTGAACCCTAGGGAAGATGGGAGTGATTTGACAAAGAGAAGATCCTGAACCACCTTTTCTCTGCACTCTGCCTGAATGAGGCAGTCGTCCAGGTAAGGGTAAATCTGAATATTTCTCTGTCTGCAGAATGCTACGGCCGGGGCCAAGCATTTGGTGAATTGTCTGGGAGCAGTAGATAAGCCAAAGGGCAGCGCAGAGGACTGAAGTGTTGTGACCCTGCTCTGATCTGAAGGGACTGGTTCTACTGCCCCCTGAGATGAGAGATTGAACCTGTTTCAATGTCTCTGGCCACTGATTTGGAGGTAAGTCTGGGTACCCTCTTAGGATTGGGAGTTTGCTGAAAGAGAATTTTTTTATCCCTAAAAAATGATCTTAAGACCCACTGGTCCTTTGTTACAGAAAGCCAATTGTCTTTGAAGAGGGAGACCCTTCCTCCTAGTCTTTGATGAGTGAAGGGAGGGCAGAGGGGGGAGGGGAGTCATTGAGAGTGTTTGCCAACAGAAGGTTGGCTTAGAACTCCCTGCCTCAGAGACAGAAGTGGTTCATAGTTTCCTTCTCTGCTGGCCCTGGGATAGAGGCCTGGATGATCTGTCCCCGTGGGGCTTTCCTTGGCCTAGTGCTTACAGGGAAAGTTCCTGCTGAATCTGGGCGCTGAACCTGAAAGAAATCTTTTACTGTTTGCACAGATTTTGCTTTGTCTTCCATCTTTTTAAGCACCTCTTCTGCTTTTTCCCCAAACAAGTGCTCCTTATCTAGGGGTGCATCAATAAGTTTAGACTTGACATACATGATTAGGGAGAGGTTGTTCCTTGAGCCATGCATGTCTCAACAGATCCTGTCAGTGTTGCCCTGCTAGAGGCTTCTAGGGCATCGTATCCACACTGTAATGAGCATTTGGCCACTTGACAAGCAGAGTGCATGAAATCTGCTACCTCTTTTAAATTGGTACAAAGGTAGTAATCTTCTGTTTTAATAGTTCCAAAGTGTGTTATTTTAAGATATGGAACTGACAATTGAGTGCTCTGATGGCTAAGGTTGCAGAGGTGTATACTTTTTTACCCCATCTGTCCAGAGCTCTGGAGCCTTTGTCAGAAAGTACAGTTTTGTACCTACCATAAATGTAGATGCCCGATAGGTATGCATCTGCAGTCATCACATATGGGTTGTCCTGCCTCAGGCAGCCCTTTGGTCGGCCGGATTCCAAAGTCTGGGTCTGGCCTCGGCTGATGTCGCACTTTCCCAGACGTCAGAGCGTCTGGGGTATAAAAGCATCAGCTGACGCCATCTTCCTCAGTTTTTCTTGCCCCAGATGCCAGGTGCCCTCTAGGAAGGCTAAATTTGGAGAAATGCAATAAAAATCCAAACATTTGCAAAAAAAAAAAAAAAAAAATATATATATATATATATATGGTTCTACCTGACATAGTCGAAACCACACAACACCGACAACCACATCACCGACACCACATATTGACGTCCCATAAACCACGAAACCACACATAACCCGATAAATAAATAGTGCAAACCACACACAACCACGAAACCCCACACACTGCACACCCACAACAATAATTAAAAAAAAAAAAAACACACACCATTCCACAAACCACACACACAAAGCACACCAAAATCACCCACACACACAACCTGACGCCCCTTCCTCCCTAAGACCCCGTCCTCACTCCTTTTGCTAACCTACTCTGCCAGCCCCTAACTCCTTAACCTACCCCCTATAACCCCCCCCCCTAGCTTAACCCTACCTACCTTCCCTATCAACTTCTCCTATAACCCACCCTATAAACCCCACCTAACTCCTCCCTTCCCCCCTATGGCGCCTCCCTAACCTCATTCACTCCACCCCCCCTATCCCCACCAGTCATCTATACACTTACACTGCCTCCCTAGCATCTTCTTCACTTCGATATATATATATATATATTACACACACAAACAAATACACCATAATAGATCCCCCAGCTAGCTAATAGAGGGGTAAGCACCCTAGGAATACCACAGAGGGGAAGGAGGGAGGGTAAACCTGACTGCAGATGCATACCTATCGGACATCTACATTTATGGTAGGTACAGAACTGTACTATGTCCTTCAAGGATGCATCTGCAGTCATCACATATGGGTAGAATACCATAGCCAATCTGGGGGCGGAGGAACTAAGTAAAGGATGGTGTAGTTAATATACCCTGCTGGACTGCCGTAGCAAAGCCTGCTCTGGATCTGGAGTATAAAGGTAAGTTGTAATGCTTGGCAAATGTATGCACGGAGCTCCATGTAGCAGCTTCTAAAATGTCCTTGGTAGCCACCCCTCTTAGGAAGGCTGTGGTGGTGGCTGTGGCTCTCGTGGAATGAGGTCTAATGTTTGCTGGCACAGTTTTTCCATGAAAGGAGTAACAAAAACGAATGCAATTTCCTATCCATTTTGAAACTGTCTGTTTGGAAATTGCTTTTCCTTGTGTCCCAGCAGCATATGCTACAAACAACTGGTCAGTCTTTCTGTAACTTTTAGTTCTGTCCAAGTAGTAGCGCAATTGTCTGTGTATGTCCAGGGTGTGCAGAAGTTTCTCCCCTTTATTTTGTGGTTTTGGGAAGAATGTAGGCAAGTGAATTGCTTGGTTCAAGGATACCCTGGATACCACCTTTGGCATAAATGTAGGATTGGTTCTCAAAGAAACTCTGTCTTGGTGAAAGATAAGAAATGGCTGCACTGCCATTAAAGCTTGTAACTCAGATACTCTTCTTGCTGAGGTTATGGCCAGAAGGAATGCAGTTTTCCAAGACAGGAACTGTAGATCCGTCGATGCTGCTGGTTCAAAGGGAGGAAGTGTTAGTTTTTCCAACACAAAGTTAAGGTCCCAAGTAGGTAGAGTTGGTTTCCTTGGAGGATTGATGTTTTTGATTCCTCTTAGAAACTGTCTTAGGAGAGGATGCGAGAAGATAGGTGGATTAACATTGTATTCTGCTGAAATTGCTGAGGCATGTATCTTAATGGAAGAGTAAGACAGGCCATTGTGGAACAATTCTGCCAAATATGCCAGTATATGTGCCATGTTCATCACTGTCACATCTAGGCCTTTTGTTGTGTTCCAAGTGTGAAATCTTTTCCATTTTGCTGAATATGCCTTCCTTGTGGAAGGCCGGCAAGCTTCCATAATAATATCCTTCACTCTCTGGGATAGGTTATCCTGAGGAGGAGTCATGGAATTCTCCAGGCAGTTAGCTGCAAGGTTTTCAGGTTGGAATGCAGAGTCTTGAAATTGTGCTGCGTCAGTAGAAGTGGCCATAGGGGGAGAGGCCACGGTTTCGTATGTGACATGCTCTTTAACAGTGGGTACCAGTGCTGCCTTGGCCAGTTTGGAGCTATCAGATTCACTCTGGGCTGCTCTGCCCTGATCTTCAGTAAAACCTTGGTCATTAATGGGAGAGGTGGGAAAGCATAGACTGTTAGAGCTTTCCAGCTGAAAGAGAGAGCGTCCACTTTCCATGCTTGTGGGTGGTATGTCCTTGAGCAGAATGTCTTCAGTTGATGATTGTGGGGGGAAGCGAACAGATCTATTTCCGGCCTTCCCCATGATTGTGTTATGAGTAAGAAGATGTCTGGGTGCAGCATCCATTCGTGTGCATCCATGGTAGTTCTGCTTATACTGTCTGCCAGTATATTGTCTTTCCCTGGCACGAACTGGGACTGCAGCTGTATATTGAGTTTCAAAGAAAGTTCCCACAGATTCATTGCCAGTCTGCATAGAGGGTAGGAATGGGTGCCTCCTTGCTTGTTTATGTACCACATAACTGTGGTGTTGTCTGTCCTTATGAGCAGGTGGCCTTGATGAAGGAAAGGTTTGAAGGCCTCGATTGCATGTATCACTGCCAGCATTTCCTTTTGGTTTATGTGCATGCGCAGCTCTCTTTGTGACCATAGCCCTTGGATACATCTGTCCTCCATGTGTGCTCCCCAACCTTGATCTGAAGCATCCGTGGTGATGGTTTGGTTGGCTCTTGGTTTGCTGAAGGGCAACCCGCTGTTCGACTGTCAGGCACACCACAGAAATTCCTTTTGAAGGCATGGAATGAGTGGGATCAAAGTTTCTCAGCTGTGACTGTGCTGAGTCCATACACTCCTTAGGTACCATTGTAATTTTCTCATATGCAGCCTTGCTTGCGGAATCAGAAGAATGCAAGATGCCATGTAACCCAGGGCCTGCAGGATTCCCAGAAAGGTTATTCTTTGGGATGGAACAAGTCTTGATTTTTGGATGTTGACTGTATATCCCAAGGCCTGTAGTAGGTGGATGGCATAGTCCAAGTCCTTTAACAAAATTTGCTTGTTGTCCGCTTGTATAAGGCAGTCGTCCAGATATGGGTAGATTTGAATTCCCTGAAGTCTGCAGTGTGCAATTACTGATGCCAGGCATTTCGTGAATACTCTGGGCGCAGTAGATAAGCCAAAGGTCAATGCTGAGAATTGATAATGCTCTGACCCTGCAAGAAATCTGAGGTGTCTTCTGCAACTTTGTCGAATAGGGACATGCAGGTATGCCTCCTTGAGGTCTAGAGTTACCAGCCAAGACCCCTTGCCCAGCATGGGAAGGAGTTGCTATAGAGTCAGCATTTTGAATTTTGGCACAATGAGGTAAGTATTCAGTGCGGACAAGTCGAGAATAGGCCTCCATTGATTTTCTTTTCTTGGAACAAGGAATAATCTGGAGTAAAATCCTTGGCCTTGTTCTGAAAGAGGTACCTTTTCTATGGCCCTCATTTGTATTAATTTGGTAATTTGCTTCAAAGCCTCTGCCCTCTGATTTGGTGGCAGGTCTGGCATTCCTTTTCTTTTTGGCAATGTGTGGAACTGGAACCTGTATCCTTTGTCTATTATTTGCAGTGTCCATGTGTCCCTTGTAATGCTGTGCCAATTTTTTTTGAGAATAAAGAAAGCTTTCCGCCCAAAGGTGCTTCTAATTGAGCCCTGGTCGGCGGAGTCAAAATAAAGTCATTGCGTCTGTCCTGGTTTAGTAGTTGTGGTTCCTGCACTACCTCTCTGGTTGGGAGGCTGCCACTGACGGCCTCTGTAGGAGCCTCTAGCTTGCCCTCTACCTCTGGCACGTCTATTCCTGCCTCTCTGAGATCTATCTGAGTCCGGAAAGGACCAATTCTTAGTAGGCCAATTTCTGCTGAATCTCGGTGGTTGGCCTTGCAGAAAGTCTTTGACTGTTTGCACAGATTTTGCCTTTTCTTCAAATTTCTTTAAGACCTCTTGAGCCGTGGAACCAAATAATTTTTGCTTTTCCATAGCAGCATCCAAAAGTTTAGCTTTAACATGGTCTGGTAAGGATTGTTCCTTCAGCCAGGCATGCCTACGTATAACTGCACCTGTCATAGCTGACTTACATGAAGCTTCCAATGCATCATAACCACACTGCAAGAAATGGTTACTAACCTGCTGGGAGTTATGCACCACATCCTGAAGGGATTTGCAATCAAGGGGTTCAGAAGAGGACAGTTTCTTATGCAATTCATCTAACAAATACTCTTGGTACTGTATCATATGAAATTGACAATTTAATGCCCTCATGGAAAGAGTTGCAGAAGTACACACTTTCTTACCCCATCTCTCTAAAGCTCTGGATTCCCTTTCAGAGGGTAAAGGATTTTTAGCAGTGGCAGCTGCAACCCCTTTTGGGCCCTGGGAAATAGTTTCTGGATCAGCAGAGTGGGCCTTGTACAGGTGTAGATGTGAATCTGGGACCCTGAAGTACCTATCAGGTTTGGCAGGTGCCGGAGGGAGAGAGTCAGGGGCTGTACTAGCATCAGAGTACACATCATCAATAACATTCAAAACAGGAGGTATAGCTAAAGGCCTATGCAGAGGTAAATGTAATAAGGTCCTTAATCTCTTTCTAGAATCAGAGAATTCCTGACCCTGCCATTGGAAATGTTCTCTCAGAGTGTAGTGTCTCTCCAAAGGAAAACTCTTCATGAGGGGAGGCCGAGGGAATAGATTCTTCATCATCAGAATCCTCGTAGGCCGAATAAGCCTCCTCCTGGGGGTCTGACAGAGCAGAGCCATCAGTGGACTCATCTGAGGAGTGGTGGTCAGAGGGCTCAACCCTGGGCCTTTTGTCTGGAGGTGGTTGAGAGCCCCTGTCCGGATGAGGTTGAGAACCTCTAATTAATGAGATAAGATCCTCTGCTAGGCTAAGTATAGTACAGTTTTGTACCTACCATAAATGTAGATGTTCGAAGATCCACATTGCTGCAGTCCTTACATATGGGTAGTCCGCTGTCCTCGGTCGGCCCGAATACCAAAGTATTAGGCTGACGTCGGTCAAGGCGCTTAAAACTGACATCAAGACGTCAGGGTACAAAAGCGCATGACCGACGTCATATCCTAAGTCTTTTCTTGCCCCAGATGTCAGAAGGCCCTAACAAGAAAGGCCAAAGCCAAAAAACAGCAAAAAATAACCAACCACCCCTGCACCAACCATATTTACAATATGTACAACCCAAACCACACCACCACCTCTAACTACAGAGGGAAGGAGGAGGTAAATTGGACTGCAGCAATGTGGATCTTGAACATCTACATTTATGGTAGGTACAAAACTGTACTATGTTCTTCATCTCACATTGCTGCAGTCCTTACATATGGGTAGAATCCCAAAGCAGAGGTAAGGGAGGATGGCAAAACTATAAAGCATTAGGGGCTGCCAAAATGCCCTGTAAAATTGCAGTTTCAAATCCAGCCCTAGATTTAGAGTAAAGTGGAAGGTGGTAATGCTTAGAGAAAGTATGCACTGAACTCCAAGTAGCTGCCTCCAAAATATCTTTAGTAGCCACCCCCCTTAAAAAAGCTGTCGAAGTGGCAGTAGCCCTAGTGGAATGAGGCCTAATCCCAGCTGGAATCTCCTTACCATGATGGGAATAACAGAAAGCAATACAAAAACCAATCCACTTAGAAATAGTTTGTTTTGAAACAGGTTTGCCCTGAGAACCCAAAGCAAAAGAAACAAACAACTGCTGAGACTGCCAGAATCCTTTAGTTCTGCTCAAATAATATCGCAACTGTCTGTGTATATCCAAAGTGTGCAAAATCCTCTCCCCTTTATTTTGGGGGTTTGCATAAAAAGTAAGCAAATGAATAGTTTGGTTTAAAGCCACACTAGAAACCACTTTAGGCATAAAAGAAGGGTTAGTACGCAAAGACACCCTATCCTTGTGGAAAATTAAGAAAGGCTCAACCGCCATAAGGGCCTGTAATTCAGAAACCCTTCTCGCAGAGGTAATGGCCAACAAAAAAGCAGTCTTCCATGATAAATATTTCAACTCTGCAGTTGCTGCAGGCTCAAAAGGTTGTAGAGTGAGTTTCTTCAACACAAAATTGAGATCCCAAGCAGGAGTAGGAGCTCTACGTGGGGGTCTTATATTCTTTGCCCCTCTAAGGAATTGCTTAAACAAAGGATGAGAAAATAATGGTGGGTCACAGTCATAGTAAGCAGAAATTGCTGCAGCATGAACCTTTATAGAGGAGAAGGACAAACCTTTGTCCAATAACTCAGTAAGGTATTGAAGAGCAACACTTAAATTAGGTTTAGAAACATCAAAGTCCTTTGCTGTACTCCAAAATAAAAATCTCCTCCATTTATCTGCGTAAACTTTCCTTGTACTAGGCCTTCTGGCCTCCAAAATAACATTCAAAACTTGTTGTGGAAGCTGAGACCCTCCAGGGTTTAAAACAGAATATGCCAGGCTGTTAGATGTAGAGAGTGAAGTTTGACATTGAGTAAATGACTGTTTTCCTGAGACAGCAGGTGAGGAATCGAAGGCAAAGGCCATGGAGGCTCCCGTATCAGACTTCTCAGTAATGGGTACCAGTGCTGTTGAGGCCAATCCGGAGCTATTAAAATCATGGTTGGCTTGTCCTGTCTGACCTTCAGGAGTACCTTTGGGAGGAGAGGCAGAGGTGGAAAGGCATACACGTGAAGATTGCTCCAATTGAATGAGAGAGCATCCACTTTCCAAGCTGTGGGATGAAACCTTTTTGTGCAAAACTTTGGCAGCTGGTAATTTAGTGGAGAAGCGAACAGATCTATGTCTGGAGTTCCCCATAACACTGTCAATTTCTGAAATACATGAGGATCCAATTTCCACTCGTGGGGATCCATAATTTGTCTGCTCAACACATCTGCTAAGGAGTTCTGTGCTCCTGGCAGAAACCTTGCCTGAAGATTTAGCTGTAAACTGAGAGCCGTCTCCCACAAAATCATTGCTTGTCTGCATAGAGGATATGAATCGTCCCCTTGCTTGTTGATGTACCACATGACAGTTGTGTTGTCTGTTTGAATCAACACCTGCCCTGGAAGAAGTAAATCCTTGAAAGCTATCAATGCCAATTGGACTGCTAACATCTCCTTCAAGTTGATATGTAAATGTTGAAGTCTGGCAGGCCACGTGTCTTGTACCCATTTTCCATTTAGATGAGCTCCCCAAGCTTTGTCTGAGGCATCTGTCGTTAGAATCTGACTCGCCTCTGGTCGGGTCACAGAGAGTCCCTTGTTTAGGTGACATTCCTGAGCCCACCACAAAATTCCTTTTGAATGCAAGGTATTATCTGAATGACAGTGTCCATATCTTGGCAGTGCTGTGTCCATACATTTTTGAGATACCATTGCAGCTTCCTCATATGCAGTTTGGCATTGGGAAGTACCAGAATACAAGATGCCATGAACCCCAAGGCTTGAAGGACTGTCCTTGCAGTCAGCCTGGACTGACGAGACAATTGGTGGAAGTAAAGAAAGATTCTTTTGTTTGTCCGGGGTCAAAAGGCCATCTGGGATGCTGTATTCAGTCTCACACCCAGAAAGCACATGTCCTGAGAGGGTACTAGACTGGACTTTATTTCGTTCACAGAATACCCCAGGCATCTTAACACTGCCATCACATACTGTAAATGATGAAGAAGTTCGTCCTTTCCTTGGGCCAGAATCAGGCAGTCGTCCAAATAAGGATAGATTTGTATTCCTCTTAGCCTGAAGAAAGCTACCACTGGAGCCAGAACCTTCGTGAACACTCTGGGCGCAGTAGATAAGCCAAAGGGCAATGCAGAGAACTGATAATGAAAAGTCCCAGCCCGAAAACGCAGATACTTCCTGCAACTGGGCCTGATAGGAACATGAAGATAAGCCTCCTTGAGATCCAGAGTCACCATCCAGTGATCTTTGCCCAGCAGAGGTAAAAGTTGTTGTAACGTCAACATCTTGAACTTGGGAATGTCCAGATATGTGTTGAGGATAGATAAATCCAAAATTGGTCTCCATGTGTTTCCTTTCTTTGGTACTAGAAACAGGCGAGAATAGAATCCTAGGCCCACTTCTGGCAGAGGGACCGGTTGTATGGCCCCTATTTGAAGTAGTAGAGAAATTTGTTTGTGAGCCTCTAGTCTTTGCTGAGGAGGAACGTCTGGCATGCCTTTGAAAGGAGGCAAGGTATGGAAATAAAACTTGTAACCTTGGTGTATGATATCCAATACCCATTTGTCTTGGGTAATCAAAATCCAATTTTCCTTGAAAAGTGCCAACCTTCCTCCCAAAGGTGCTGCCAGGCAAGAAGGATCTGGCAGCTGAAAAAGTAGGTCATTGGGCCTGTTTACGAAAGGACTGGCCCCTGCCCTCACCCGAAGATTGTGCAGGTGAACTCCCTGTTCTAGGTCTGAAAGAACTCTGAGCCCTGCTCCTACCACATCTAGATCTACCCCTAGACTGAGAATCATAAGAAGGATACGTCCACCCCTTAGCAGGCCAATTCCTACTAAACTTCGGAGGCTGAACTTGCAAAAAATCTTTAACCGCCTGCATAGACTTAGCCTTGTCTTCCATTTTCTTCAAGACTGACTCCACAGGTGAACCAAACAACACATCAGACTGCAAAGGAGCATCCAAAATCCTTGTCTTAACATGGTCAGATAAATTCTGATCCTTCAGCCAGGCGTGCCTGCGAAGAACTGAACCAGTGGCAGCCACCCTAGACGAGGCCTGCACAGCATCAAAACCACATTGTAAAGAATGCTTACCCACCTGTTCAGAGACATGCACCAAATCTTGTAATTCTTTACACTCAATGCCTTCCGCCAGAGCATCCACCTTAGACTTCAATTGAGAAAGAAGAAAGTTTTGATATTTCAACATATGAAACTGGCAATTCAAAGCCCTCATAGCTAAGGTAGAAGATGTATAGACCTTCTTTCCCCATCTATCCAAAGCTCTGGCCTCTTTATCTAGAGGAACCGGATTTTTACAACAGAGGCCTTGACACCCTTAGGTCCCTGACTAATAGTTTCTGGGTCCGCCCTAGGACTCTTATAAAGATATTTATGAGCCTCAGGCACCCTGTAATACCTATCCGGTTTAACAGGCGCAAGAGGCAGAGAATCAGGATTAAGTGAAGCCTCTGAAAACACATCTTCCACAACATCCAAAACAGGGGGTATAGCTAAGGGCCTATGTTGAGGTAAAAGCAAAAATTCCCTAAGCCTTTTCCGGGAATCAGAGAAGTCCTGACCTTCCCACTTAAAATGTTCCCTCATAGAATGAAGTGTCTCTGAAAAAGAAAAATCCTCTGGAGGAGAAGCAGAAGGAGTGGAATCATCTGCATCAGAATCAGAACAAGGAGAGTACTCCTGCAAGTCTTCAGCCTAAGACTCTGAAAAATCCGAAGCCTGCTCAACACTTCCCAACTCTGGCTCCACCCTAGGCCTCTTATCAGGAGGGGGCAAAGAACCTCTAATCAGAGTAATCAAATCTTCTGCCATTTTAAGCATGTGCTTCTTAGGCACAGACCCTGCTGAACTAGGAGTGACACCAACAGAAGCTAAACCTGGCCTGCCTCTGGGAGAAGCCTTGGAAACAGAAGGAGAGGGCCTAACCACCCTAGGAAGGGAGGGGAGTACAGTAACCTGAGAAGCCCCTTCAGCCTGACCTGCCTCTTGAGAGGCCACATCCTGCAAAATCAAGGTCTCCTCCTGAGACTCCAGAGAAGTCTCCGTCGGAACCACCGGTTCCACTGAAGCCTCTAAAGAACCGGCGTCCGGAACGGACGACTCATCTTGCGTGGGTTTAACTGTTTTGTCTCTGCGCTTCTTCGTAGAAGCGGGCGCCGGAGAATCCGACGGCATATTATAATTGCACCGCTTACCGAAGACCAGCCTAGCACAATCTAACCTTCGCTTAATAGTGCGCTTATTGAACCTAGCACAAAAGCGACACCCGACTACGTCGTGCTCAGGCCCCAAACAAGGAATGCACAAAGAATGATAATCCCTATGCGGTATCTGTTTCCCACAAGAAATACAGTTATTCACTTTTTCTGACATCCGGTAATACACTGAGGCAAAAAAAAACCAAAATATTCTAACGGGTACTTAGCCAACTTGGATTCGGTCTGAAACTCGAACTCGAAAAATTTCAGAACGCCGAACGGCACTTGCAACGCTGCTTCTGCATCGGACCATGCGGCAAAAAAGACTGAGGATATGACGTCGGTCATGCGCTTTTGTACCCTGACGTCTTGATGTCAGTTTTAAGCGCCTTGACCGACGTCAGCCTAATACTTTGGTATTCGGGCCGACCGAGGACAGCGGACTACCCATATGTAAGGACTGCAGCAATGTGAGATGAAGAACATCTGTGAACCAGTAGAAGGTCTCAGAGGAAACCTTGGGAGGCAAAGCTTTTGTAAGTTTAGCAGCTTTAGCCCTAGAAAAAGCCTTAATGGACATGGATGCAGGGGGTCTGGCTGCACCACGTGCAGGAGTAGACTTGTCTAAAGGAATGGTGTCGTAAGGTTCCTGGACATCGGTTTCAATAGGTAATTCAATAACCGACTCGGCCGGGGCCTCCGGGGCCGAGGTAGTCGGTTGTGCGGTTTCGGTAATCGGAAGTACCAAGGACTCTGTTTCAGCCGAGACCGAGACACTCACGGTAGGCCTGACCGTGGCTTCAGCCGAAACCGCGGCCCGCGTGTGTCGGTCCTTGTCCTTCCGTTTTTTAACTAAATGCAAAGTCGGAGTCTCCGACGGCATCTTGTAAGCAAAACTAGCCCCAAAAAATTTCTCTGCAAACTCCAACCGACGTCTAAGAGTTCGTCGGTTGAAGGAAGCACAGGCTGAACAGGCAGAGACGTCGTGGTCTGGGCCTAGGCAAGGGAGGCAGTAAGAGTGGAAATCCTTATGAGGTATAGTCCCCAACGGGGTACTTAGCTTTTTCGAAGTCTTCGGTAGCTGAATCACAGGAGCTGGCCGACTGGCACTTGCGAACTGCTTCTGCTTCGGGCACCACGCGGCAAGAAAGACCGAGGAAGATGGCGTCGGCTGATGCTTTTATACCCCAGACGCTCTGACGTCGGGGAAAGTGCGACATCTGACGTCGGGGAAAGTGCGACATCAGCCGAGGCCAGACCCAGACTTTGGAATCCGGCCGACCGAAGGGCTGCCTGAGGCAGGACAACCCATATGTGATGACTGCAGATGCATCCTTGAAGGACATGGAAGAGGATTCTTGGCAGAACTAGTCTTAGCTCCGTTAGGTCCCTGTGTAATGACCTCTGGATCTGCAGCAGGATTTCTGTACAGGTATTTGTGAGAATCCGGTACTCTGTAGTACCTGTCAGGTTTACTGGGAGCAGGAGGGAGGGCATCAGGGGCTAAGCCGGACTCATGGAAAACATCATCCACCACTTCTAAAATAGGGGGATGGCCAAAGGTCTGTGCTGGGGCAGATCCAGAAACTATCTAAGTCTTTTCTTAGACTGTGAGAAGTCCTGAGATTCCCACTGGAAATGTTCCCTGAGGGAATGAAGGGTTTCCCCAAAGGAAAAGCCCTCTGGATGGGAAGCAGAAGGGATGGATTCCTCTGCATCTGAATCCTTAAACAGTTGAGGGATGCTGTTCCTCTTCAAAAACTGAATAGTCTGATTCCTCAGAATCTTGTTCTGTCAATTTCTGGAGAAGGGTGCCTTTTCCTTTTAGAAGTTGTGGCCTGACTACCCTGGATAAAGAAGATTAGATCCTCTGCCATTTTAAGCATCTGTGCTTGGATGGTGGCTAGAAGCAGACTTCCTAGGAGTGGCCTGGCTACGAGGCCTGAGAGAATCCATCAGTCTGAGAAAAATGGTAGTCGGTTGCGAAAGCATCGGTTTTCGTCTACATTTGGTAGTGCAAAAGGCCTCCTTGGAACCCAGTGCCTTCATCGTGGCTCTGAACCCAACTGAGGCAGAGACAGCCAAAGGCTCGGAAGACGAAGATGATTTCTGCGGTATACCGGACTCCTAAAGGGTCTCAGTAGAGGCCTGCATAGATATCGAATTATGCATCAGGGGCTGCGAAAGAGCCTCACTGAATTCCGTAGAGCTGATGACCTGCTTAGCGCTAGCGTTGTCGGAAGGCTTAGCCTTTTGCGGTCTGTCACTGTCTTTATCACTACGTTTTTTCAGCAAGTCCACAGACTGATGGCTGATGGACGCCATATCGGAATGCGGAGATGGAACACGAAAATAACAGTCTACAAAAAGAGCTCTAAGGCAAATGGTTCTCGCATTAAACAGGGCACAGAACCAGCAACGGAGGACGTTGTGGTCTGGGCCTAAACAAATGACGAAGTAAGAATGGAAGCCTCTGTGTGGGATCTGCTTTCCACAAGCAAGACAACTTTTAACTTTTTCGGACATTGGTTAGTTCAAGAAAAAAGGATCCCCAACGAGGTACTTAGGTTTATATGTTTTCAGCTGAAATTCAACTTCTGGTAGTGACCAACCAGCACTCGTTCGAACTGCTTCTGCTACGGACTCCACGGCAAGAAAGATGGATGTCATGACGTCGGCTGCCTTGCTTTACAGCACTGACGACCTGAAGTCAGACTACAGGCGTCTGCAGCAGACGCAAAAAAAAATTGACTCTGGGCCAACCAAGGGCTACCACAGTAGGAATAACCCATAGGTGATGACTGCAATAGTGCAACACGAAGAACATGGTTCGTTCTTTAGTACTAGAAGCATCCCTGAATACAGGCCTCTCCCTGCAAAAAAATGTAAGAGAGAAGTTCTAGTACACACAGAGCCAACAGATGCTGGAAAACTGGTAGAAATTAACTCTAATATGGTGGATGAGGAGGAATCCCCTGAAAAGGGGGTAGGGACTTCCAATACCATCTGTACCCCTGATGGATAACTCTCAAAACCCCTTTGCAAGAAATGCAGAATCAGATTTCAGGGAAGAAATAAAGGGTTACCAGTGTGGTTGTGGTGGTACTGGGGGGTAATTTAAATTTTGAAGATAATCATTCTCAATTGTTGACTATCCTTGTTTCAAGGACTCCCCCACCCTTTTTAGACCTTTTCTTGCCATTTTTTTTTTTACATCTGCTTGCCTTAAATTTGCCTTTTTTTTTTTTTTTTTTTTTTTTTTTTTACAAAAAGCTCCACAATTTGGGATGAAACCTAAAATAAACTTGAAGTAAAGATGAAAAATCTAAGACACCCATTTAATCAGTTTTCCTCTCTCATCACCATTTTTAGGACCTCAGGAAAAATGTCCAAATACAATCTCCCTATCAAGGGAAGGATTCCAAATTTCAGCTTTTACATCTTTAAGCATGTTTTTAGAGCATAGCCATCCAAATCTTGGTGTCAGCTAAGTTGTAAGCACATAAGAAAAAACTATGAAAACGGTCCGATCCACATCTGAATAAGATTTATTAACATACAAAAAAAGTTAAAAATAACATATTGAGCTCTTTCATCTCTGCTAAGGAGACTTCATCAGAATACAATTCTTACCACTGCCTCTACCATTTTTATACGAATGTAAATTACATCATTGATTGTACCACCAATCAAATTCCATTTTGCATGTACTGATCATTAACATTTAAAAAGACATCTTTATCAAATCATCCTAAAACACTTTATGAGCAGTGAAAATCAATATGAAATAAATTAGCCTATGTATTTCAATCCTTTCTAATCATAAATACACGTTTTGAATGAATTTTAAAAAACATCTTAAAATAGTTAACTTTTAGTTATGTACTCACCATAACTTCAGATGTTTGGGATCCATCTCGCCTACATTCTGACTGATGGGTTCGGAGCCGATCCTCGGCTCCGACTCGGCACGCTTATGCCAAAGAGCGAAGTCTCTTATTGGCTGAGCTTACTATATCCCAGGATACACCACTACCATTCCCCCAGATCTAGTTTGTCCGCATGCACTGCTTATATAACACTGACAGATGATACAAGATAAAAAACTGTAGAATCCAAACCATTCAATCTCTTCTGATCTCCAAGGCAGGGGGAAGGAGGGTGGGTATTAGGAATGTAGGCGAGATGGATCCCAAACATCTGAAGTTATGGTGAGTACATAACTAAAAGATGTTATGTGATCCTATCTCGCCTACATTCTGACTGATGGGACAGCGTCCCTAGCACCTAAATCCTGGGTGGCTCACTGGAAAACACTCCTGAGTACCGTGGAACCAAATGATGCTCGTCCTTTAGATGCCACATCCAATTTATAGTGGGAAATGAAAGTGTGCGGGTTGGACCAAGTAGCCGCAGCACAAATTTCAGAAATAGCGAGCTTGGAATGGAATGCAATAGAGGTAGCCATAGCTCTAGTAGAGTGAGCTTTGACAGATGTTGTAAGTTGCTTATTTGAAGAGGAATAAGCTTGAGTTATGCAATCTCTGATCCATTTGGCAATAGTAGCTTTAGTGATGGTTTTACCCAGTTTATTATCTGAAAAGGACACAAACAATTGATCTGTTTTCCGAATTTGCTGAGTCCTATCTAGATAGAAGCGCAATTGCCTGTGAACATCCAATGTATGGAAGGTGTATTCGCTTTGTTTGAAAATTTTGGAAAGAAAACTGGTAGCTCTAAAGATTGTTGGAGACAGAGATTAGAGCAAACTTTTGGGACAAAAGATGGATTAGGTCTAAGTGATACTCTATCCTTGTGAAAAATCAAGTACGGTGGTTTGATAGATAGGGCTTGAAGTTCTGAAACTCTTCTTGCAGAGGTAATTGCAATTAAGAAGGCAGTTTTCCAAGACAGATATTTCAACTCACATGTAGCAGCTGGTTCAAAGGGGAAGATGTTAAGGCACGGTACCAAATCAAGATCCCACGGAGGCGCAGGATGAAAAACTGGGGGTCTTAAAAGCACTGCACCTTTCATGAAAGTTTTACATAATCTGCTGCTCATCAACGGTGGGTCTATGGAATCGTGAAATTTGGAGATAGCTGCTAGTTGGACTTTAATAGTAGAGACTGAAGATCCTTGATTAAACAAGGATGTTAAAAATTTCAAGACCTCTGGTATCGGGGCAGAAATAGGGTCTAAGCCTCTGAGTTGAGCCCAGATAGCAAACCTCTTCCACTTACTGTGATACAATTTCTTAGTGGTGGGTTTGTGGGCTGAAGATAAAATGTGAATAACTTCCGGGTCCAAGGTGTGATTTCTGACTAAAGCCGGAAGTGGAGGAGCCAAGCTGTTAATTTCAAAGTGTGAAGGGACTGGTGCTGTTGTCCCGACTGATGAACCAGAAGGTCCAGAGTTAGATCCAAGAACCAAGGACCGTCCAGAGTATATTTCTGTAGGTAGGGGAACCATACCTGACGAGGCCAGTACGGAGCAATTAGAATCATTGTGGACCCCAATTGGGAAGCTTTCTGGATGACTTTGGGGAGGAGTGGAATCGGAGGGAAAGCATAAAGCAGCCCTGTTGGCCAAGGTTGGACTAGAGCATCCGTAGCTGCCTCCCCTTGACGCGGGGTCAAGGAAAAGAACCTTTTGCACTTCGTGTTTTGTGGTGTTGCAAACAGGTCGCAGCACGGAATCCCCCATCTTCTGAAAATCTGAGCTGCTACTGTTTCATTCAGAGACCATTCATGAGGAGAGAGAATAGTCCTGCTCAGTCTGTCTGCCAATACATTGGATTTTCCTGGAATGTGGGTCGCTACCAGGAAGCGCTTGGTAGCCACTGCCCATTCCCACACCCTCATGGCCTCTCTGCAAAGGGGGTAAGATCTGGTCCCTCCTTGTTTGTTTAGATAACAGACCACCGACATGTTGTCTGTGTGGATGGTGATAATGCCTTGAGGGAGAAACTTGTGGAGGGCTTGTAGGGATAGAAGTACAGCCCTCATTTCCAACACATTGATATGGAGAAATGTTTCGTTTGGGAGCCAAGAACCCTGACCTGACCTGCCCAGACAATGCCCCCCCACCCCGTCTGGGAGGCATCCGTTGTCAAGGTGGCCACCGGAGGGGGTATAACAAAGGGTCTTCCCTGATTCAGATTGGATGGCAGAAGCCACCAGCGGAGGTCCCGTTTGCACGTTTCTGTAATCAGTATATGATGACTGAGGGGGAGATCCTGAAAAGACCATTGTGTCGATAACAGCCACTGAAGAATCCTCATGTGCAATCTTGCCAGAGGAACTAGGAGAACCGTGGCAGACATTGAACCTAAAAGTTGCAGGACCATCCTGGCTGGGGCTTTGGATCTTAGAAGCAGGGCTCGGACTTGATCTTGTAATGTTTGTATCCTTTCAGTAGGAAGGAAGATAAGCTCCTATGAATCTTATGCGCTGAGAAGGCAGCAAGACAGACTTTGACCAGTTGAATGTAATTCCCAGGGAAGCACCCAGGGAGATGGTGGCTTGTAGGTTCTCTAGTAGTAGATGCCT
Source organism: Protopterus annectens (assembly GCF_019279795.1). Classification (NCBI taxonomy): domain Eukaryota; kingdom Metazoa; phylum Chordata; order Ceratodontiformes; family Protopteridae; genus Protopterus; species Protopterus annectens. Next base: position 1,957,812,417 of record NC_056739.1, read on the forward strand.
GGTGGTGGCAGTCAGGAGCCAGTCGTCCAGATAGGGAAACACTTGGAATCCGAGACTCCTCAGGTGAGCAGTCACTACTGCCAAACACTTGGTGAACACCCTGGGGGCTGTGGTGAGACCAAAGGGCAGAGCACAAAATTGGAAATGACTGTCTCCCAGGCTGAAGCGCAGATACCTCCTGGACGCCTGATGTATCGGTATGTGATAATAGGCGTCCTTGAGATCTATGGAGCACATCCAAACATCTTTCTCCAACAATGGGAGAATGGATTGTAAAGTGACCATTCGAATTTGGACTTCATGACGGACTGGTTTAGTTTGCTGAGATCCAAAATGGGTCTCAGGTCCCCTGTCTTTTTTGGCACTAAAAGAACCTTGAGTAATTTCCGGATCCGATCTGGTCTGTGGGGACCGGTTGGATGACTCCTTTTTCTAGCAGCTTTGAAGCTTCTACGGCTGCAATTTCCTTTGACTGGGTGGTGGGTCCGGGATTTTTTTGGACGGTGGGGGTGAGTGTGTGAAGGGAATGGTGTAACCTCCGGCAATAATCCGAAGCACCCATCTGTCCTGAGTAATAGACTCCCAGGCTTTTAGGTGCTTGGCAAAACGGCACCCGACTGGCTCCGGAGCAGCACAGACGGGCAATCCCTCATGGAGTGTGGGAGGCTGAAGAGCCACGAAAGGACTCGCGGTCTCCAGTGTTGAGGGGGCCTCTGCCGCCTCTGGGACGGCGTCTCCCAGAAAAATTTCCCCGTCCTCTGCCTCTGGAAGGGGAATCTTCCTGCTGTTGCGGAAAGAATTTCTGTGATTTGCGGGACCACATCTTCCCTCCTCTTTAGCCTTGGGATAAGGCCGAAGGGAGTGGAATAACGTGCTCCTACGGCAGATAAAGTCTTTCCCTCTTGCTCACAGCGGTAAGAGTGTCTTTACCTTGGGTCCAAACAAAGAGGACCCATCAAAGGGAGCGTCGGCAAAGGAAGACTTGAAGGCCTCCGCGAAATGACACAAACGGAGCCAGGCTTGTCTCCGTGAGCCACGCCTGTGCCTGCCGCTCTGCCGCCCTTCGCTGCATATGAAATGAGCCTCATGGACGAGTTAGAAATCGAGGTAAGGATAGCCAACTGAGAGCTAACCGACTGGGCTAGCTGCTCAGGTAGGTTACCTGAGAGGGAGTCTGAGAGCTCCTTGACCAGATCCCTCTGTAGTCTGGTGAAATGTGCCAAATAATTCAGGGACCTCAGAGTAAAGGCCACTGAAGTCAGGGTGCGCTTCCCGTGCATCGTCCATGCTCCTAGACTCCTTATTAGGAGGATGGACGGACGTTGAAGCCTCTGCCACGTCCTGCTGGGTAGCAGATGCCACCACCATGGCATCTACAGCCACGCCTTCGTTAAGAACTCCTTCTCGGGTGGGGCAGACAAAAATTTGTTAGGGCGAGAAGGCACTGGTTCCACAGTATCTGGATGTTCCCACGCCCTCCGACAAACCAAATCCAGGAGCTCGTCAAGGGCGGAGACACCCAGGAGGCGGAGGGCTGAGCCCCGAAGGCCTTGAGGAACACCGACTCATCAGCGGAGGGGGGTTTGGAATTCCAGCCGCCTCGTTGCTTAAGGATCTCTAGAATGTCTGCAAATGAGACATCATCCGAAGACGACTTTGGGGACCCCTCCGCATCATCAAGATCAGTGTCCGATGTAAGAGACTCATCGGGGGAGTCCACGTGCTTTCTCTTGCACGATCTCTTCCTTGGGGGCTCCTCCGAAGACAACTCCGAAAGACCCTCAGGAGGAGGGACCCCCAATGGGGGTAACCTCAGGCCCAGGCTCCGCTGCCTAGAGACAGGGGAACTGCCAAAGACCCAGTCTCCATGCCCAGGGAAGGTGCCGGTAAAGCCGTAGAGATGGCCGAAGAAGACTTGGCCAAGGCACTCCTCATAGCTCTGAAGGCCGGACCCCCAGAATCCTGGGAGGGTCCGGTCTCCGGAGCCATGATAGCAGACTGAAGTCCCACGGCCGAAGCACCGAGAGGGAGGCTTGGAACCGACAGCATTGGTCCCGAAACGTCACCCCCGGGTCCGGCTGAAGAAGTCCGTGTGCTAAACTCGGACCCGAAGGCCGGGGTTGGAGTAAGGGTCAGAGCAGACCCTAGGATCTCCACTGGCTCCATCAGCACCTGCTCCGACGGAGCCGAAGCGGTCAGAGGAGGAATGGCAATGGAATGGGCTATCGGCTCCGAAGCCAAGTGGGTCGGAGCCGAAACAAATTTCTGAAAGACTGGGGACTGGAACAGTCTTTGGAGCACCCTGTCTATGTCCGAATCTGACATCCTTGATGACCTGGAAGAGACCGAATGGGTCCGAGTAAGCCTCTCCAACGGCTGCAAGGGACTAGGGGACCGGCTCCGGCGCCGAAGGAGTGTCCAAACCAATTTCCATCGATGCCGAAGAGGGCTTCGGCGCCGAGGAGGAAGTGTCTGAGCGGACAACCTTCATCGGCTCCAAGATCAGTGGAGCCGATGAAAGTGACCCGCCTCTCGATGCCCCAGCCGTCGGCTCCGAACCCAGAGGAGTCGAGGCTGGAGGCATCGAGGCAGACCGTTCCGCCCTCGGCTCCAAAGTCCGTGGAGCCGAAGGAGAAGCCTGCCTATGTCTTTTGGCGGTCGGTTCCGACGGACTGGTCGGAGCAGACGCCCTTTTCTTTTTAGCAGGAGAAGGAGAGGAAGCTAATGCCTCTTCAAATGAGGGTTTAATAAGGCCTTTTAAAATAAGTTTATTTTTCCTCTCTTGGAGGACCCTCGAGGAAAACGCGTGACACACACTACAGGACTCCTGCAAATGTTTGGCGCCCAAACAGTACACACAGAGAGAGTGGTCATCTGTAATAGACATTTTGAAGCTGCACTTAGTGCACTTCTTAAAACCAGAAGGCCTAGGAGCCTGTGACATTATGGCAACCAATCAAGTGAACAGCCGAAAACAAAATACACTAATTACCACAGAGAAAAACTTTTCTCTCTCTCTCTTTTTTTTTTTTTTTTTTTTTTTAACCAAGAATTGTCACAAAGAAGAAACTACACAGGATCCAAGAACCCTTAAATACAAAACTGAACTTGAAGGCAAAGTAACTGACAGGGGAAGGCCCTTCAACTGAAAGGAAACCTCTAGTCAGAAAAAAAGGCGCAATCACCACACAAATACTTCACAAAAAGTATCAATCATACACAAAAAGACTAAATAGCCGTTAAAACAGCTTTTTTGTTGAAAATCTAGGAATTCCCTGACAGGAAAGTAAGTGAAAAACACTACTTAGCTCAGCCAGCTCGAGACCACGTCTTTGCTTGATAGCGGCAAACGAGATATGGGGGAATGGTAGTGGTGCATCCTGGGATATAGTAAGCTCAGCCAATAAGAGACTTCGCTCTTTGGCATAAGCGTGCCGAGTCGGAGCCGAGGATCGGCTCCGAACCCATCAGTCAGAATGTAGGCGAGATAGGATCACATAACATTTTAAGTTATAATATTTGCCCTTTCTTTAACATAGGTGTTATGAATACTGTTCATTCAACCCTGGCGGGAACATAGCTGCTAGCTTCAGCTGCCATACAGTTTCTTTTTTTAATAGATTCAGTCTTGCCCACATAAAAATGTGGGCATGTCTCACACACTGCTAAATAGACCACCCTACTAGCATTGCAATTGTAAGTTCTAAGAACATGCCAAAGAATGGTTACTTGAGAAATAGAAGCAGTAACAGCATTTAGAAAAGATTTAGCCTCAAATTAAGGAAAAGTAGCAGTTATGTTTCTCAATCTTAAAAGAAATGAGAAAAAATGACATCAGCTTGACAATCAATTCTAAAAATGAGAGTGGAAGAAAATTACACTCTTCCCAAATCTATCAAAAGCTTTCCTATCCTTGTCAGAAGAGGCTGGCATTTACTAAACATTTAGCTGCAAAAGGATTTCACAAGGAAATGACTGCAAGGTCAGATATGGGATTAGAAATTAGGTACTGGTAAGAGTGAGGAGCCTTATACAGTCTACCTTCTTAGGGGCTACAGGATGGCTATGTTTGCAGGCTGTAAAACTATCCTCTAAGGCTGGTAGAACAGGAGGAAGGGCAGTATGCTGTGGAAATTCCAGTTGTAATAAATCATATTTATTTTTTTTTCAAAGAAACTTGAATATCATTTTGTTCCCTCTGAAAATCCCAATTCATTTTAGAGATGGTTTTGGAAAAAGAAAATTCTTCACAGGAAGAATTAGAAGAAATACTGTTGTCATAATCAGAATCTGTTACCTAATGAGAAATAACTGAATTTGTTCCCACCAACTCCATTCCTTGTTCACTACACTGTGAATATTCTGAAACAGAATTTATTTTTCTCTTACAATTAGAACTCAAATGTGAAGAGTTAAGAGCCTAAACAAAGCTCAATGAACTGTCCCTATCTAGGATAAGACAGACAGGAAGATAATTTCTTGCTTCTTTTTACAAGGAACAACCATAGCAGCTGACTCATCCAAGAAATGGGCATTTTAGTTCAAACAAGCAGAGAAGCATTCTCCATTCCTTCCTCCGTGACTGACAAGAGTGGTTATCCGCTGCCCAAAACGGATGTGTCCAACCCCCAACTACATTGTGGCTAAAGGAACATACCACAGGAAACCAGGGTAAAAAATAAGTGGTCTGAGAAACTGAAATGGGGTCTGTGGTGAAACAAAGGGCAGGGCTCTGAATTGGTAGTGACTGGCTCCCAGCTGGAACTGCAGGTATCACCTGGACTGCCTGTGTATCATGTGATAGTACACATCCTGAAGATCTATACAGCACATCCAATCATCCTTCCTCAAGAGGCAAGATGGACTGAACCATGACCATCCAATAACTGTTTCACAAACTGCTTTAGGTTACAGAGATCCATAATTCGTCCAAGGTCTCCAATATTTTTTTAGCACCAAAAAAAATATTGAATAAGTTCTGAAACCTTGCTGGTTCATGGGTTCATAGGACATTACTCGGCTAGCAGACCTACAGTCTTTACAAGCCTAGCCATGTTAATCCAAGTATCCCCATTTGTTCTTTTTGGGTGGTGTGTGTCTGTGATCAACATCAGATAACCCTGTCCATGAAGGACATGATAGCCAAAGGGACAGATATGCTGTCTCCAATCCAGTTATCTAGATTGCTTTTGAATAGGGTCAGTGAGGAGCACTGTTTTATGTGAACAGGAACTCTGTTCCAGAGAAGCAGCAGTCTCTGGAAGACATATGTCTCTCCAGCATGTCTGTTAATGTCGCATGCTAGAGTGAGATCTCTAGAGTGAGTGACTCATGTCATTTGACTTGCAGAAGTGCAGCATTTCCATTAGGGCAGGGTCAGAGATTGCCCTACAGGGACAGGCACAAGTCACCTTTCAGCAGCCTATGAGATAAAGTGACAGGGCTTTTAGCCTGTCCAGTTTGGCGGTCCCCTTCCATTAATAAACTCTACAACAGAAGGAAGAAACTGTTTCAGAAAAAGGTTAAGTCCCAAGACTGGAAAAATTCCCTTCCTCAACAAAAAGTTGAGATCCCTCATCAAGCCAGCTATGAAGGCAGAATTGAGGCCGACATTAAAAACAACCAAAAAGCCTTCTATAGTTATATCAAGAATCTCCAGAGCAATACCCAGATTTGCTCTAAGGTACTGCACAATGGTACCTCCTGTACTGAGCCAACTGATATTGTCAACATACTGGCTGAAAGATTCAGTGCCAACTTTATCCTCCCCCCCAAAGGACCAATCTCAATACTGGAAGAATGCCAGGCACCCAACATTACTGCAGCACAGGATAAAGCTGCATTGTCCAAGGCCAAGAATACAGCTTCCATGGGACCCGGATAATATCCCTGGCTGTGTTCGACATGAATTACAAAGTACAGTAATCCCTCTCCATAAAGGAGGACTGGCTACAGACCCTGGAAATTATTGCCCCATTAGCTTTACGAGTGTTATATGTAAGGCTATGGAGCGCATCATCATGGAACTAATTAACAAGGATATTGGGAATCTCCAAACTCTAGATTCCACGTAATTTGGTTATGTGAAAGGTAGCTCATGCCTGCTCAATCTGGTTGACTTCTTTGAGTCAGTCACCAGAGTGGTGGATGAAGGTAAGGCATTTCATAAAGCCTTCCTCGATCTGGCCAAGGCCTCCGATAGCATTCCTCATTCAGGAATTACTGATAAACTCAGCAAACCAGGCATCAACCCCTACATCGTTAGGTGGGCTGCAAATTGGCTCACAGACAGATCCCACATTGTGAAAATAGCAGACTCCAAGTCAGACTGCCGAACAGTCACATGTGGAGTCCCACAGAGATCGGTCCTGGGTCCTCTCCTGTTTGGCATCTACTTCTCAGATGTCCAGGCCAAGATGGAGGGACTCTGGCTGACCAAGTTTGCAGATGACTGCAAGCTGGGAGCCATTATTAACTCCCTAAGTGATGCAGACATCCTACAGAAAGGCCTCACTGAGACCAATGATTGGTGTCGAAACCATGACCTTAAGCTTAATGCCAAAAAATGGATCTTCCACCCCTTTGGGAAAACTCAGTTCCCACTAATTACCACATTGATGGGAACCCAATGAACACTGAAGGTGTTATAAGGTATCTGGGGACACAGGCTGACAGCAACCTCTCCTTCGACCACCACATTGCCACTGTGGTCAGAAAGTCCTATGTGGCACATCTCATTACCAAGGGTTTTGTGGCCAGGAAGAAAGAGGTCATCATTTCTCTCTAGTCTTCCCTCATTAGACCAGTCATAACAGTATAATGCCCCATTTGGCATGTACTAGACACCTGCCAACAGCTGGAGAGGCCACAAAAGTACCTCACAAAGAGGATCCTAGGCCTTAAACATGTCCTACATGGACAAAAAAACTTCAGCTATTCTCTGTCTCATACCATCTACTAAGAGGCAATCTTTGCTTGACTTACAAAGCCATGTCTGACCCAGCTCTGTTAGAAATGCTACATCTAAAGAAATCCCAATCCCTCCACACCACACACTCCAGAGACCTCAACCTCATTACCACAATCAACAGAACATGCTGGAGGGATGGGTTCATAACCCAGAGACTGCACATGTTCTGGAACAACTTCCCATACATGTCAAGCAGTGCGCACCTCACTAGCCCTCTTCAAGCGAAATCTTGATAAGTGGATGGAAAATAGAAAGTACACCCCGGGGATCACTCCAGTGGCTCTGCTTGATAGAGGCACTGGGAACTAACAATGGGTGGCACAATGCCAGGACACTTCTATGGGCTAGGCTTGTAAAGGCCCCAGGGCCATTAGCCTAGCACACACCTATGAACCATGTAGCTCAGAGTTTGGAATCTCTGTATTTTCTTAGTAAGAAACCTGTGTGGTCTCTCCAGCTGCTCCAGGTATCTGGTGAGGTACATGCAAAAGGGTGTATTATACTCTATTAGTGGCGGGATGAGGTTCCTCACAGCAAGAGGTTCTCCGGTTCGATTCTCGTCTGGGGTGCCTTCTGTGTGGACTCAGCATGTCCTCCCTGTGGTCATGTAGGTTTCCTCTGGGTGCTCCGGTTTCCTCCCACATCCCAAAGGCATGCTGTAGGTGGATTGGACACACTAAATTGGCCCTAGGTGAGAGTGTGTGTATGTGTGCGCCTTCTGTGGAAGGTTGTGTGCCATGCTGGCAACATGACACCGTAAAACTCCACTGCCAATCATGAGTGGATAGGTGATCCGCTGTGGCGACCCTTAACCGGGAAAAGCCGAAAGAAGAAGTGGTGTGATGAGGGTTGAGTACAGTGGAGTTATAACCTCGGTTGACCTGGATTCTACATCCTTGCTTATGAGGTGCTCTATGTAGAAGACTTTCCTTACCACTGTGGAAACTTGGTGGTCGAAGTGCAGATTGCTACCAACCTATGTTCCCAAGTCTTGCACCACTGGGTTGGAACTCTGGGAAGTGCTGTCAATATTATAACTTATAGGGAATTCTTTTTTTTTTTTTTTGCCAACGAGAATAATAATGCATTTTTTTGCATTTCGCTTTAGGCCATGGCTTTGGCACCAATCATTTGTTTGTGTCAGCCCTTCTTATAATATGTTGACATCGTTGGGAGACTCAATGATTGCGCCCAGTTTGCAATAGTCAGCGAACATGGTGAGCCAGAAGCTGTCTACTTAGGCCTGGACTTCTGAGAAATAGATGCCAAACAGTAAGGAGCCCAAGCACAATACTCCACTGGTGACAGGTCTACTGGTGGAGGTGGAGTCCCAATTTTGACAGTATGTGTTCTGTCAGTGTGCTAACTGGCTACCCATCTAGTAAAGTAAGGGTTAATCCCCAGCTGGGAGAGTTTCTCAGTGATACCGGAGTGGGGGATGGTGTTGAAAACCTTGGCAAGATAAAGATCGGCTGTGTGCATGATCTAACCTTCATCCATGGCTTTGGTGACACATTCAAAGAGGTCTACCAGATTTAATAAGCATGATCTACCCTTAATGAAGCCAAACTGGGTTGGGTCCAACATTTGGAGGTTGCCTATGTCCTTGTGGATAAGGCCCATGATAACTCTTTCCATGGCTTTGCAGATGAGTCTGATTAAACTTATGGGTCTGTAGCTGCCAGGGTCAGTTGATGGTACACCTTTGTGCAGGGGAATTATTGTTGCTGTTTTCCATTCTGCAAAAACATGGGCAGTTCTTAAGCTATGATTAAAGAGAACGCCAAGTGGGTGACTAGGCCTTATTTTTGATTGTTTAGTAATCAACCTGGGATATTATCTGGTCCCACTGAAGCCGTGTTTTTGGCCTTGGAGAGCACAGAGGTGACATGTTCTTTGGATATACTAAGCACAGGACTAGTGTCAGGTATGCTTTGGTATATCTTAGGTAGGGATAAGGAGGTGAAATTTGTTCTGAATGTCAGCTAGCAGGCTAACAATATCTTCCTGTGTAGTACGAGCGATCACATCTACAACCAGTTTGGCAAACGGGTGGGCAAACTCTTTTAGACTTTTGACATAGTTAAAGAATGCCTTATGATTATCCTTGGCTAGGGATGCAATTTTAGTTTCATAATTTGCTACAGAAGACTTAAGATTTTTAATTTTCTTGTTTAGGCTTAGCAGAGAACTCCTTCTGCAAAGTGATATCCCTCCTGCTTTTGGACAGTTTCTTTCTCTTGTTATATAACGTTTGTACTTGAAGCCCACCATGGTGGTTGTTTTTACGGGAGGACCTGGTTTTGATCCAATCAGGTACAGCAGAGTTTATGCAGTCTCTAAAGTGCTTGCACAGGGCATTTGCACACACTTCTGCATAGTGATCATTGATGTCTGCAACTGCGGGTGGTATGAAGCATGTTATACCATCACTCAAGTAGGCTCTAGTTAGCTTTGGTCAAGTTTTTTATAATTTTTGTTCTTGTGGAGGTGTCATTTGCAGTAGTTACTTCAAACAAGACTGATTACTGGTCTGACCTAACCAGGGAGTGAAATACGCATTGTGAAGTACAGTGACCCCTCCACCCATGATGGTGAATACTATGGCCAGAACATTAGAGCCCCTAGTGGGGTGTAGACTATCTGTTCCAGAAAATTTACACTAAAATCCAGGAACCTCTGGGCAAGAGTTTTTTTGCTTGTGTATGTCCCCCAGTCTATGGAAGAGCACTTGAAATTTCCCATGATTAAGGTGTTGGGCTATATGGCGAGGGATTCCAGTAAACTGAGGTAGGCGGTGTACTTATCCTGGTTCATGGTGGGGGATCTACAGCTAGCAATGATGTAGTATGAATACTTTACCAATAGTTAACTGGACATGGGGTCGTTTGAGAGAATTATGCTGCTTGACCAGTCTCTAAGTATATATGGTTTTAATGAAGATGGATACATCTCCACCTTGGATTCCTTCACACTCACTTTGAGGGCTGAACATGTGGAATGTGCTGTAACCTTGCATGGCCAGGGTGCTCTCAGTGGCCTTGAACCATGTCTTAGTAACTGCACAGACTTCAGCATCCTCCAAGGTGAGGAATGCTTCCAGGGAGTGCAGTTTTAAACTCAGAATTAAGCAGCACGACTCTGAATTTGTTTTGATTAGATTTTATGTTGGAAAATTTGCTGGTTTTGACAGTGCCTAAAAAAGGCACTATGGGGAGGCAAGGGCCTTTGCCAGTATCCGAAAGCCTAGGGGGAGACAAGTGCAGACCACCTCTAGCAAAGTAGAGGGGTCTGTCTACCATATCCTCCAGGCTAACAAATACTGGATCCTCCTGGACTGACACCAGAAGCTAAGCCAATTGCAATTGAGTTCCGTCATGTCTCTCTTCATATAGTTCAGAGAGATACATCTCAAGTCATTTACTCCAACATGGACTATGACGGAGTCATAATGGTACTTCTTGTTGAGTGACTTGAGTGCGTAAGTGATTTGTCAGTTCCTGGTAGCTGACTGTGACATTCTTCCTGTCCAGTCTAGCGAGAGGGACATCTATGTCTCTCACTATGGAGTCACCTATGATAAGACATTTGATATGTTTTGCCTTCGGGGCTTATTTGTTGTGGCATAGGTGTGTGTGCTGAAATGTACAGTTTTTTTTTTTTTTTTTGCTTAGTGGTGAGTGTGGGTGGTGTGCATTTGGGAGGTCTTTGTTCTTTTCGTAGGCTTTTAATGAGTACCTCCACATATGTGGGTTTGCGTGTCGTCATGACCTTATTCTGTGCGAGAGGTTTGCATGAGAGCTGAAGCATGTGTGCAGACAACCTGTCTGATATCTAGTTTGTTTTGACATGAGAAAACTGATGCCAATTCCGCAGTGTATTTGCATCTCTCACATAGGGTGTTAGTCTGCTTTAGGAGTAAACAGTTATCAATATACATGAAACTATTGCTACATTACCTCAAGATGCCCATATCAATCAAGCTGTCAGAAGAAATGATGGGAAACTGCCCGTCCATTGTGGCAGGATTTTTTTAAATGTGGTATTTGGGAAGGAAGGGGGGCAGCTGGACTTAAGACTTTGGCTTAACCAGTGGACTAGTTTGACTTGAGTAGCAAAGATAGTGGGTGTACGGTAGTTTGTGGATAAGTGTGAGAATATTGCTTAGAGCCCAACTGAGTTGCCCTATGCTCAACAAAGAAGCTTGGGGGGTTCTACTGGAAGGTCTATAGGGAAAAATGATGTTCCTAGGTGTTTGCATCTATACAGGGCACTGCTAAACCCTGATGCATGGTGCGCAGCAATGAGCAAATGTGAGGCTTATATACAGGCGAATTTGAATAGTTTTTAAACACAACTACCAAGGGGAAAGCCCCAAACTGAACCTTTTTCAGCAATCCCCAACTAAGATGGGTCCTGATCTACACACTTCTGCCACAAGGGTGCAGGGAGGCCCTCAATGTAAAATGGCTGGTTTAAGAGCACAGTGATACCAAAACAGTCTAGATTTAACAGGTCTGAATCTAGCCTATGCTATGAAAGGCAAAGAAAAGCAATTTCTAGATGAGGAGTAGGGGAGAGTCACACAAGGGTTAAAATGAGTGTGTTTAGTAGTATACTATTAGATAACATGCAGTGGCATCACCTTCTGCACAAACTGGCAGCCCTTTGAGCAGTTGTGAACAGTGGGAGACTATAGAGCACATTTCCTATAGAGGATTTTTAAACTGGAGAGGTTTGCTTATATGCAATCATGGAGAATGGCATTTGCACATCTAACAGTAGGATGAAACATTTTTACAGAGTTAAACCCTCAAACCAATCAGATAAACGCTTTACAACAAAGGTCAGAATACCTGAAATATCAGGAATCCTTGAAATAAGTTCACTAACTCTGAGAAATGTTCACAACACACAAACATTCCACAGCTTAGAAATACTCTGGCAGATTCAGGAGAACTTTGACAAAGTCAGAAAAGCTTCTGCAGTACCAGAGGAGGTTAGGAAATAACAGAATACTGTTAAAACAACCTAACAGCAGAACAGTAACAAACAGATGGAGTTTCTTTAACAACTACAGACTGAAAAAACAGTACTTAATTCAACAAAATCAATAAATGCAGCACAAACATAGAGCAAGTGCAGTGCAAAAAAATACATAAGCTTTGTAGGTCCAGATGGTTTTAGAAGCAATCCAAGTCTTATAGTCACAGGTGTTCAAGTCAGGCACAAGGAAGTTCTGAGTAAATGAGCCAGAACTTGTTGGATGACTCTTTCAAGCAGCTTTTTTACTTCTGTAGCTGCAGCTTTCCTCTGACTGGACAGAAATTGGGAATTTTTCCATTGCAGTTTGGAGAAAAATGGTATGTTAACAGCCTCTGTACATGACATTCTTCACCCAGGAATCTTTGGTTATAGTGGTCCAGGCTTGTGGGTGCAGAGACAAGTGTTACCCCGAGTACCTACAGACTGCAACAGTTGGGTAATCCTTCAGGGATACTGAAAAGGCTTATCCAAGTATGAGCCTCTGAAGCCTTGATGCTGTGGGCCATCTCTGCAGGAAGAAAGTACAGTTTTGTACCCAACATAAATGTAGATGTCCGATAGGTATGCATCTGAAGTCATCACATATGGGTTGTCCTGCCTCAGACAGCCCTTCGGTCGGCCGGATTCCAAAGTCTGGGTCCGGCGTCGGCTGATGTCGCCCCTTCCCCGACGTCAGAGCGCCTGGGGTATAAAAGCGTCAGCCAACGCCATCTTCCTCAGTTTTTCTTGCCCCAGATGCCAGGTGCCCTCTAAGGAAGGCTAAATTTGGAGAAATGCAATAAATTCCAAACATGCACAGAAAAATATATATATCTATATGAAACAAATGCACCATAATAGACAACCCCAGCTAGCTATGAGAGGGATAAGTATCCAAGAAATACCACAGAGAGGAAGGAGGGAGGGTAAACCCGACTGCAGATGCATACCTATCGGACATCTACATTTATGGTAGGTACAAAACTGTACTATGTCCTTCAAGGATGCATCTGCAGTCATCACATATGGGTAGAATACCATAGCCAATCTGGGGGTGGTAGGATCTATGTAAAGGATGGTATAGCTAAAATGCCCTGCAGGACTGCCGTAGCAAAGCCTGCTCTGGATCTGGAATAAAAAGGTAGATTGTAATGCTTGGAAAATGTATGCATGGAGCTCCATGTAGCAGCTTCTAAAATGTCCTTGGTAGCCACCCCTCCTAAGAAGGCTGTAGAGATGGCTGTGGCTCTGGTGGAATGAGGTCTAATGCTAGCTGGCACAGTTTTGCCATGAAAGGAGTAACAAAAACAAATGCAATTTCCTATCCATTTTGAAATTGTCTGTTTGGAAATTGATTTTCCTTGTGCACTAGCAGCATATGCTACAAACAGCTGGTCAGTTTTTCTGTAACTTTTAGTTCTGTCCAGGTAGTAGTGCAACTGTCTGTGAATGTCCAGGGTATGCAGAAGTTTCACCCCTTTGTTTTGTGGATCTGGAAAAAAGGTAGGCAGGTGAATAGCTTGGTTCAATGAGACCCTGGATACTACCTTTGGCATAAATGAAGGATTGGTTCTCAATGAAACTCTGTCCTGATGAAAAATAAGAAATGGTTGTACTGCCATGAGGGCCTGTAACTCAGATACTCTCCTTGCTGAGGTTATGGCCAGAAGGAAGGCAGTCTTCCAAGACAGGAACTGTAGTTCTGCAGATGGTGCTGATTCAAAGGGAGGCAGTGTTAGTTTTTCCAACACGAAGTTAAGGTCCCATGTAGGCACTGGTGGTTTCCTTGGAGGATTGATGTTTTTAATTCCTCTTAGAAACTGTCTTAGGAGAGGGTGAGAGAAGACAGGTGGTTCAGTATTGTATTCTGCTGAAATTGCTGAAGCATGAATTTTAATGGAAGAGCAAGACAGGCCATTGTGGAGCATTTCTGCCAAGTATTCCAGGATATGTGCCATGTTCATCACTGTCGCATCTAGGCCCTTTGTGGAGCTCCAAGTGCGGAATCTTTTCCATTTTGCTGAGTAAGCCTTTCTTATGGAAGGGCGGCGAGCTTCCATGATGATATCCTTCACTCTCTTGGACAGCTTATCCTGGGAAAGAGTCAAGGTATTCTCCAGGCTGTTAGTTGCAAGGTTTTCAGATTGGAATGCAGAGTTTTGTAATTGTGCTGTGTCAGGAGAAGTGGCCATTGAGGAAGAGGCCACAGTTTCGTGCATGACATGCTCTTTAACAGTGGGTACCAGTGCTGTCTTGGCCAGTCCGGAGCTATCAGAATCACTTCTGGCTGCTCTGTCCTGATCTTCAGTAAGACCTTAGTCATTAATGGAAGAGGTGAGAATGCATACACTGTTAGAGTTCTCCAACTGAAAGAGAGGGCGTCCACTTTCCATGCTTGTGGGTGGTATGTCCTTGAGCAGAATTTCTTCAGCTGATGATTGTGGTGGGAGGCAAAAAGATCTATGTCCGGCCTCCCCCATGATTGTGTTATCTGAAGGAAGATGTCAGGGTGCAGCATCCATTCGTGTGCATCCATGATATTTCTGCTTAGGCTGTCCGCCAGTATATTGTCTTTTCCTGGCACAAACTGTGATTGCAGCTCTATATTGAGTTTCAGGGAAAGTTCCCATAGATTCATTGTCAGTCTGCAAAGAGGGTAGGAATGGGTACCTCCTTGCTTGTTTATGTACCACATAACTGTGGTGTTGTCTGTCCTTATTAGCAGGTGGCCTTGATGCAGAAAGAGTTTGAAGGCCTCGATTGCATGTATCGCTGCCAGCATTTCCTTTTGGTTTATGTGCATGTGCAGCTCCTTTTGTGACCATAGTCCTTGAATACATCTGCCCTCCATGTGTGCTCCCCAACCGTGGTCTGAAGCATCCATTGTAATGGTTTGGCTGGCTATTGGTTTGCTGAAGGGCAGACCCCTGTTTGACTGGCTTGCTTGAGCCCACCACAGAAATTCCTTTTGGAGGCATGGAATGAGTGGGATCAAAGTTTCTAAGCTGTGACTGTGCTGAGTCCATAAACTGCTTAGGTACCATTGTAGTTTCCTCATACGCAGCCTTGCTTGTGGAATCAGAAGAATGCAAGATGCCATGTAACCCAGGGCCTGCAGGATTTTCCTTGCAGTCAGCTGAGTTTGTCTTGTCAGATTCTTGAAGTAATCCGGTAGTTGTCTTTGTTTTTCCTCTGTGAGAAAAGCCATTTGGTTGGTTGTGTCTAGATCCGCAACCAGAAAAGTTATTCTTTGGGATGGAACAAGTCTTGATTTGTGAATGTTGACTGTATATCCCAAGGCCTGAAGTAGGCGGATGGCATAATCCAAGTGTTTTAACAAAGTTTGTTGGCTGTCCGCTTGTATAAGGCAGTCGTCCAGATATGGGTATATTTGAATCCCCTGAAGTCTGCAGTGTGCAATTACTGATGCCAGGCATTCTGCAACTTTGTCTGATAGGGACATGCAGGTATGCCTCCTTGAGGTCTAGAGTTACCAGCCAAGATCCCTTGCCCAGCAAGGGAAGGAGTTGCTGTAGAGTCAGCATTTTGAATTTTGGCACAATGAGATAAGTATTCTGTGCGGACAAGTCGAGAATAGGCCTCCATTGTTTTTCTTTTCTTGGAACAAGGAATAGTCTGGAATAAAATCCTTGGCCTTGTTCTGAAAGAGGAACCTTTTCTATAGCTTTCATTTGCATTAAGCTGGAGATTTGTTTCAAAGCCTCTGCCTTTTGATTTGGTGGCAGGTCTGGCATGCCTTTTCTTTTTGGCAATGTGTGAAAATGGAACCTGTATCCTTTGTCTATTATTTGCAGTGTCCATGTCCCTTGTAATACTGTGCCAATTGTCTGAGAATAAAGAAAGCTTTCCGCCCAAAGGTGCTTCTAATTGAGCCCTGGTTGGCGGGGTCAAAGCAAAGTCATTGATTCTGTCGTTGTGCAGCAGTTGTAGGTCCTGCACTACCTCTCTGGTTGGGAGGCTGCCACTGACGTCCTCTGTAGGAGCCTCTAGCTTGCCCTCTACCTCTGGCATGCCTTTTCTTGCCTCTCTGAAATCTCTCTGTGTCTGGAAAGGACCAATTCTTGGTAGGCCAATTTCTGCTGAATCTTGGTGGTTGGACTTGGAGAAAATCTTTGACTGTTTGTACAGATTTTGCCTTTTCCTCAAATTTCTTTAAGACCTCTTGAGCAGTGGAGCCGAATAACTTTTGCTTTTCCAGTGGAGCATCCAGAAGCTTTGCTTTAACATGGTCTGGCAGAAATTGTTCCTTCAGCCAAGCATGCCTACGTATGGCTGCACCTGTCATAGCTGACCTACATGAAGCTTCCAATGCATCATATCCACACTGTAAGAAATGGTTGCTAACCTGCTGGGAATTATGCACCAGATCCTGAAGTGATTTGCGATCTAGGGGTTCAGGAGAAGACATTTTCTTATGCAATTTGTCTAACAAGTACTCTTGGTACTGTATCATATGAAATTGACAATTTAAAGCCCTCATAGAAAGAGTAGCAGAAGTATACACTTTTTTACCCCATCTCTCTAAAGCCCTGGACTCTCTTTCAGAGGGAAGTGGATTTTTAGAAGTGGCAGCTGCAACCCCTTTAGGGCCCTGGGAAATAGTTTCTGGATCAGCAGAGTGGGCCTTGTAAAGAAAATGATGCGAGTCAGGGACCCTGTAGTACCTATCGGGTTTTACAGGAGCCGGAGGAAGAGTGTCAGGGGTTATGCTAGAGTACACATCATCAATGACATTCAAAACAGGAAGAATAGCCAAAGGTCTATGCTGAGGTAAATGCAGAAAAGTCCTTAATCTCTTCCTGGAATCAGAGAATTCCTGGCCCTGCCATTTGAAATGCTCTCTCATAGTATGGAGGGTTTCCCCGAAGGATAGTTCTTCAGGAGGGGAGGCCAAAAGGATAGATTCCTCTGCATCAGAATCCTCGTAGGCCGGTAAAGCCTCCTCCTGGTAGTCAGAGACGGCAGAGCCATCAGAGGCCTCATCTGAGGAGTGGGGATCAGAGGGCTCAACCCTTGGCCTTTTGTCTAGAGGAGGTTGAGAGCCCCTGTCCGGATGGGGCTGAGAGCCCCTAATTAAGGAAATAAGGTCCTCTGCTAAACTAAGAATCTGTGAAACCTGTAGAGGCTCCCTGAGGAATAACCCTGGGAGGCATAGTTTTTGTGTGTTTAGCTGCTTTAGCCCTGGTGAATGCCTTAATGGACATGGAAGCAGGAGGCCTGGCAGCACCAAGTGCTGGTGTAGTTTTGTCTAGAGGAATGGTGTAGGAAGTTTCCAAGACACCAGTTTCTGAAGGAAATTCAATAACCGACTCAGTAGGGGCCTCCGGGACCCAGGTTGTCGGTTGAGCGGTATCGGTGGTCGGAAGTACCAAGGACTCTGTTTCAGCCGAGACCGAGACACTCGCGGTAGGCCTAGCCGTGGTTTCAGCCGAAACCGCGGTCCACGTGTGTCAGTCCTTGTCCTTCCGTTTCTTAGCTAAATGAGTAGTCGGAGTCTCCGACTGCATGTTGTAGGAGAAACTAGCCCCAAAAAATTCCATTGGCAAACTCCACCCGACGCCCAAGAGTGCGTCGATTGAAGGAAGCACAGGCTGAACAGGCCGAGACATCGTGGTCTGGGCCTAGGCAGAGGAGGCAGTAAGAATGGAAATCCTTATGAGGTATTTGTTTCCCACAAGTTAAGCAATTATTAATTTTATCTGACATCGGCTGAGGCAAGAAAGAGTCCCCAACGGGGTACTTAGCTTTTGAAGTCTTCGGTTAGCTGAAATACAGGAGCTGGCCGACCGGCACTTGCGAACTGCTTCTGCTTCGGGCACCACGCGGCAAGAAAGACTGAGGAAGATGGCGTCGGCTGACGCTTTTATACCCTAGGCGCTCTGACGTCGGGGAAGGGGCGACATCAGCCGACGCCGGACCCAGACTTTGGAATCCGGCCGATCGAAGGGCTGCCTGAGGCAGGACAACCCATATGTGATGACTGCAGATGCATCCTTGAAGGACATCGGGGTCTACCATTAGAATTCCACACTCTGCTGCGAAAGGCCCAAGAAGAACCTTGCAATTTTCTGAACTGCAATTTTCTATCCCCTCTGGCTTTGAAAGAAGATCCTTTGAGAAGTAGAAAGACAGATTCCCACAGCAGAAGGGGTCCTTCCTGCCTTGCTTGCTCCTGGAGATAGGCTCTTTCACCTTAGAGACAAATAAAGTGGAGCCATCAAAGATGCATTGATGAAGAAAGACTTGAAGGGCTCTGGAAAACAACACACACACACACCCAAGGCATGCCTTTTAACACTAAAGCCTGAATCCACTGTACTAGTAGCAACAGCTTCTGAGACGCAAGATATCTGTCTCATGGAGGCAGTGGATGAGGGACTTTAAGGTGGCCAGCTGTGAAGAAACTGTTTTCTTAACCTCTGCAGAAATGGATCCCAAGAAGGTATTGGAAAACTGCTTAATCAATTCCCTCAAACCTGTTGATGTGTTAAATTATTCAAAGATTTGAGGGCAAAGTTTGCTGAAGCACAGATGTTTCCCTTACCTGCCCTGTAACCTAATTCCCTATTAGTAGGATGGACAGAAGAATGCTGTTCTGCTAGTTCTTTCCTGATGGCTGCTGCCACCACCACACCATCCACTGGAGGTCTCTTGCTCCAATGAGCCCATCTTTGGATGCTACAAGATATTTATCTGAGCATTTAGGTACAGGCTCCTTAATGTCTGGATCCTTCCAAGTCCAGTTGGAGATGAGTTCCACCATCTCATCCATCAGGGGGTGGACTACTCAAGTCATATAAGCTGAACCAGTCCCGAAAGCCTCAAGAAACTGACTCCTCTTGGGAAGGGGGGGGGGGGGTTGGAAGACCAACTTCCTTTCTGTTTCAGAATTTTGAGAATCTCCTAGAAGAAAACATCCTCAAGGGGTGATATGGGGAACCCTTCCCCTTCACCGAAGTCAGTGCCTTCTGTTACAGACTCTTGTGGAAACTGTATGTGCCTCCTCTTGCACGTTCGCTTCCTAGGGGCATCTCTGGTGGGAGGTTCTGGAGGTGACTCAGAAGTACTAACAGTATCCTGAGCTAGGACAATCTGGAGACTTAATCTGGTTGGTTGTCCTGATGTGACTG